>NC_088410.1:1829386-1849415 GCF_034236695.1 Oncorhynchus nerka | reverse complement strand
CACAAAACATTAAACAACTTGATCTGGCCTGGACTGTAAAGTTCCCAGCTAGCACAAAACATTAAACAACTTGATCTGGCCTGGACTGTACGTTCCCAGCTAACACAAAACATTAAACAACTTGATCTGGCCTGGACTGGCTAACACAAAACATTAAACAACTGATCTGGCCTGGCCTAGACTGTAAAGTTCCCAGCTAGCACAAAACATTAAACAACTTGATCTGGCCTGGACTGTAAAGTTCCCAGCTAGCACAAAACATTAAACAACTTGATCTGGCCTAGACTGGACTGCACAAAACGTTCCCAGTAACGTTCCCAACACAAAACATTAAACAACTTGATCTGGCCTGGACTGTAAACAAAACGTTCCCAGCTAACACAAAACATTCCAACAACAACTGATCTGGCCTGGACTGTAACGTTCCCAGCTAACACAAAACATTAAACAACTGATCTGGCCTAAACAACTTGATCTGGCCTGGACTGTAAGTTCCCAGCTAGCACAAAACATTAAACAATTAAAACAACTTGATCTGGCCTGACTGTAAAGTTCCCAGCTAGCACAAAACATTAAACAACAGATCTGGCCTGGACTGTAACGTTCCCAGTTAAACAACTTGATCTGGCCTAGACTGTAAAGTTCCCAGCTAACACAAAACATTAAACAACTTGATCTGGCCTGGACTGTAAAGTTCCCAGTTAGCACAAAACATTAAACAACTTGATCTGGCCTAGACTGTAAAGTTCCCAGCTAGCACAAAACATTAAACAACTTGATCTGGCCTGGACTGTAACGTTCCCAGCTAGCACAAAACATTAAACAACTTGATCTGGCCTGGACTGTAACGTTCCCAGCTAACACAAAACATTAAACAACTTGATCTGGCCTGGACTGTAAAGTTCCCAGCTAGCACAAAACATTAAACAACTTGATCTGGCCTGGACTGTAAAGTTCCCAGCTAGCACAAAACATTCTCACAACTCGATATGGCCTGGACTGTAAAGTTCCCAGCTAGCACAAAACATTCAAACAACTTGATCTGGCCTGGACTGTAAAGTTCCCAGCTAGCACAAAACATTAAACAACTTGATCTGGCCTGGACTGTAACGTTCCCAGCTAACACAAAACATTAAAAACAACTTGAGTTCCCAGTTAGGCTGCACAAAACATTAAACAACTTGACTGGACTGTAAAGTTCCCAGCTAACACAAAACATTAAACAACTTGATCTGGCCTGGACTGTAAAGTTCCCAGCTAACACAAAACATTAAACAACTTGATCTGGCCTGGACTGTAAAGTTCCCAGCTAACACAAAACATTCAACAACTTGATATGGCCTGGACTGTAAAGTTCCCAGTTAGCACAAAACATTAAACATCAAAACATTCATTAAACAACTTGATCTGGCCTAGACTCTAGCACAAAACATTAAACAACTTGATCTGGACTGGACTGTAACGTTCCCAGCTAACACAAAACATTCTCACAACTCGATATGGCCTGGACTGTAAAGTTCCCAGCTAGCACAAAACATTCTCACAACTCGATATGGCCTGGACTGTAACGTTCCCAGCTAACACAAAACATTCCAACAACTCAATCTGGACTGGAAGTTCCCAGCTAGCACACAAACATTTCACCCGATATGGCCTGGACTGTAACTAACAAAACATTCCAACAACTCAATCTGGCCTAGACTGTAAAGTTCCCAGCTTGCACAAAACATTCTAACAACTTGCATGCAAGGTTCCAAAAACAGACGTTCGCAGAACATCCAGGGAAATTAATGTGCTACCTGGGCAAAAGCTGCAGTCTACATACCTGTCTCCTCAGCTGTCTTCTCACACTGAGGGAGGATCTGGGTTCAGGCTGTCTGTCCATGCTGTGGGATGGGCTACTCATATGAGAGGTGTGTCTATTGTTATGAGGGTGTGTCTATTGCTACTGTGTCTCGGGGCTACTGACATAAGGGGTGTGTCTACTGTCCATGCTGTGGGAGGGGCTGTGGATATAAAGGGTGTGTCTACTGTCCATGCTGTGGGATGGGCTGTGGATATAAGGGGTGTGTCTATCCATATGAGGGGTGTGTCTTCTGTCCATGCTGTGGGAGGGGCTGTGGAAATAAGGGTGTGTCTACTGTCCATGCTGTGGGAGGGGCTGTGGAGATAAGGGGTGTGTCTACTGTCCATGCTGTGGGAGGGGCTGTGGATATAAGGGTGTGTCTACTGTCCATGCTGTGGGAGGGGCTGTGGATATAAGAGGCCCGTCTATCGAGGTAACGGGAGGAGTCTCTGTCGATGCTCTGAGCAGTGCTGAGTCTGTAACTATGTGTGTCCATGCTGTGGGATGGGCTATGTATATAAGAGGCCCGTCTGCTGTCAACGTGGCCAGGCCTCCTGGGGTGTGTCTCGCCATGGAGAGGAGTGTCTGTCTACGCTGTGGGAGGGGCTGAGCCTGACTGTGGGTCTGCAGCTGGAGCCCCTGGAGCTGAGGGATGCGTGGCTTCCAGACGGTAACGCCCCCGGGACCTGCAGTAGGGATCCTGCTCCGCTAGAACCCATGGAATAGACAGAACCTAGGAGACAGAGAGAGAGACCTAGAACTCTGAGACCTAGAACTCTGAGACCTAGAACCCTGACACCTAGAACCCTGAGACCTAGAACTCTGAGAGATAGAACTCTGAGATATAGAACTCTGAGATATAGAACTCCGAGACCTATAAATCTGAGAGATAGAACTCTGGGAATAGAAATCTGAGAGATAGAACACTGAGACCTAGAACACTGAGAGATAGAATACTGAGAGATAGAAATCCGAGAGATAGAACTTTGAGAGATAGAACTCTGAGAGATAGAACTCGGGGACCTAGAACTCTGAGAGATAGAACTCTGAGAGATAGAACTTTGAGAGATAGAACTCTGAGAGATAGAACTCTGAGAGATAGAACTTTGAGAGATAGAACTTTGAGAGATAGAACACTGAGAGATAGAACTCGGGGACCTATAACACTGAGAGATAGAACACTGAGAGATAGAACACTGAGAGATAGAACTCGGGGACCGAGCCGAGACAGAACTCTGAGGGATGGTTACCTGAGAAACCGCATCCCTTGTAGGTGTCGTGGCCAATGGGAGGGTAGCGGGTGTGTCTGAGAGGCTGTAGGGGGCGGAGCATGTAGCTGTCGCTAGGCAGAGACATCATACGAGACAGAGACGGCCGGCCTGCCGTCAGCAGGCTACCACGACAACGCTCTTCTTCCACAACCTGGGACAAAAACACGACCATGAACGTCATCTTCCTCATCTTATTAAACTTTTAGTCATTTAGCAGATTCTCTCATCCACAGCGACTTACCCCCCCCCCCCCTCCCAAGGGAATCAAAACCACAACCCTGGAGTTACTTACCACAGTTAAGGACTGATGGGAAGCTGATCTGACCCTAGATCTGTGGTTAGGTCCCCCTGACAGGACTGATGGGAAGCTGATCTGACCCTAGATCTGTGGTTAGGTCCCCCTGACAGGACTGACAGGAAGCTGATCTGACCCTAGATCTGTGGTTAGGTCCCCCCCTGACAGGACTGACAGGAAGCTGATCTGACCCTAGATCTGTGGTTAGCTGTCCCCCTGATCAGGACCTGATCTGACCCTAGATCTGTGGTTAGGTCCCCCCCCCTGACAGGACTGATGGGAAGCTGATCTGACCCTAGATCTGTGGTTAGGTCCCCCCCCCCTGACAGGACTGATGGGAAGCTGATCTGACCCTAGATCTGTGGTTAGGCCCCCCTGACAGGAAGCTGATCTGACCCTAGATCTGTGGTTAGGTCCCCCCTGAAGACTGAGGAAGCTGATCCCTAGATCTGTGGTTAGGTCCCCCCTGACAGGACTGATGGGAAGCTGATCTGACCCTAGATCTGTGGTTAGGTCCCCCCTGACAGGAAGCTGATCTGACCCTAGATCTGTGGTTAGGTCCCCCCCTGACCCTAGATCTGTGGTTAGGTCCCCCCTGACAGGACTGATGGGGAAGCTGATCTGACCCTAGATCTGTGGTTAGGTCCCCCTGACAGGAAGCTGATCTGACCCTAGAGCTGATCCCCCTGACCCTAGATCTGTGGTTAGGTCCCCCTGACAGGACTGATGGGAAGCTGATCTGACCCTAGATCTGTGGTTAGGTCCCCCTGACAGGACTGACAGGAAGCTGATCTGACCCTAGATCTGTGGTTAGGTCCCCCTGACAGGACTGATGGGAAGCTGATCTGACCCTAGATCTGTGGTTAGGTCCCCCTGACAGGAGGAAGCTGATCTGACCCTAGATCTGTGGTTAGGTCCCCCCCCAGGACTGACAGGAAGCTGATCTGACCCTAGATCTGTGGTTAGGTCCCCCCCCCTGACAGGAAGCTGATCTGACCCTAGATCTGTGGTTAGGTCCCCCCCCTGACAGGACTGACAGGAAGCTGATCTGACCCTAGATCTGTGGTTAGGTCCCCCCCTGACAGGACTGACAGGAAGCTGATCTGACCCTAGATCTGTGGTTAGGTCCCCCCCTGACAGGGAAGCTGATCTGACCCTAGATCTGTGGTTAGGTCCCCCCTGACAGGACTGACAGGAAGCTGATCTGACCCTAGATCTGTGGTTAGGTCCCCCCCCCTGACAGGACAGGACTGAGGAAGCTGATCTGACCCTAGATCTGTGGTTAGGTCCCCCCTGACAGGACTGACAGGAAGCTGATCTGACCCTAGATCTGTGGTTAGGTCCCCCCCCTGACAGGACTGACAGGAAGCTGATCTGACCCTAGATCTGTGGTTAGGTCCCCCCTGACAGGACTGATGGGAAGCTGATCTGACCCTAGATCTGTGGTTAGGTCCCCCCCCCTGACAGGAAGCTGATCTGACCCTAGATCTGTGGTTAGGTCCCCCCCCCTGACAGGACTGACAGGAAGCTGATCTGACCCTAGATCTGTGGTTAGGTCCCCCTGACAGGACTGACAGGAAGCTGATCTGACCCTAGATCTGTGGTTAGGTCCCCCCCTGACAGGACTGACAGGAAGCTGATCTGACCCTAGATCTGTGGTTAGGTCCCCCCTGACAGGACTGATGGGAAGCTGATCTGACCCTAGATCTGTGGTTAGGTCCCCCCTGACAGGACTGACAGGAAGCTGATCTGACCCTAGATCTGTGGTTAGGTCCCCCCTGACAGGACTGATGGGAAGCTGATCTGACCCTAGATCTGTGGTTAGGTCCCCCCTGACAGGACTGACAGGAAGCTGATCTGACCCTAGATCTGTGGTTAGGTCCCCCCCTGACAGGACTGATGGGAAGCTGATCTGACCCTAGATCTGTGGTTAGGTCCCCCCTGACAGGACTGATGGGAAGCTGATCTGACCCTAGATCTGTGGTTAGGTCCCCCCCTGACAGGACTGATGGGAAGCTGATCTGACCCTAGATCTGTGGTTAGGTCCCCCTGACAGGACTGATGGGAAGCTGATCTGACCCTAGATCTGTGGTTAGGTCCCCCCTGACAGGACTGATGGGAAGCTGATCTGACCCTAGATCTGTGGTTAGGTCCCCCTGACAGGACTGATGGGAAGCTGATCTGACCCTAGATCTGTGGTTAGGTCCCCCCTGACAGGAAGCTGATCTGACCCTAGATCTGTGGTTAGGTCCCCCCCCTGACAGGACTGAGGACTGATGGGAAGCTGATCTGACCCTAGATCTGTGGTTAGGTCCCCCCCTGACAGGACTGATGGGAAGCTGATCTGACCCTAGATCTGTGGTTAGGTCCCCCTGACAGGACTGACAGGAAGCTGATCTGACCCTAGATCTGTGGTTAGGTCCCCCCTGACAGGACTGACAGGAAGCTGATCTGACCCTAGATCTGTGGTTAGGTCCCCCCCTGACAGGACTGATGGGAAGCTGATCTGACCCTAGATCTGTGGTTAGGTCCCCCCTGACAGGACTGATGGGAAGCTGATCTGACCCTAGATCTGTGGTTAGGTCCCCCCCCCTGACAGGACTGACAGGAAGCTGATCTGACCCTAGATCTGTGGTTAGGTCCCCCCTGACAGGACTGACAGGAAGCTGATCTGACCCTAGATCTGTGGTTAGGTCCCCCCTGACAGGACTGACAGGAAGCTGATCTGACCCTAGATCTGTGGTTAGGTCCCCCCTGACAGGACTGATGGGAAGCTGATCTGACCCTAGATCTGTGGTTAGGTCCCCCCCCCCTGACAGGACTGACAGGAAGCTGATCTGACCCTAGATCTGTGGTTAGGTCCCCCCTGACAGGACTGACAGGAAGCTGATCTGACCCTAGATCTGTGGTTAGGTCCCCCCCCCTGACAGGAAGCTGATCTGACCCTAGATCTGTGGTTAGGGCCCCCCCCCCTGACAGGACTGATGGGAAGCTGATCTGACCCTAGATCTGTGGTTAGGTCCCCCCCCTGACATGGGAAGCTGATCTGACCCTAGATCTGTGGTTAGGTCCCCCCCCCCCTGACAGGAAGCTGATCTGACCCTAGATCTGTGGTTAGGTCCCCCCTGACAGGACCTGATCTGACCCTAGATCTGTGGTTAGGTCCCCCCCTGACAGGACTGACAGGAAGCTGATCTGACCCTAGATCTGTGGTTAGGTCTCCCCCTGACAGGACTGACAGGAAGCTGATCTGACCCTAGATCTGTGGTTAGGTCCCCCTGACAGGACTGACAGGAAGCTGATCTGACCCTAGATCTGTGGTTAGGCCCCCCCCCCCCCTGAGGACAGGACTGATGGGAAGCTGATCTGACCCTAGATCTGTGGTTAGGTCCCCCCTGACAGGACTGACAGGAAGCTGATCTGACCCTAGATCTGTGGTTGACAGGAAGCTGATCCCCCTGATCAGGACTGACAGGAAGCTGATCTGACCCTAGATCTGTGGTTAGGTCCCCCCTGACAGGACTGAGGAAGCTGATCTGACCCTAGATCTGTGGTTAGGTCCCCCCTGACAGGACTGACAGGAAGCTGATCTGACCCTAGATCTGTGGTTAGGTCCCCCCTGACAGGACTGATGGGAAGCTGATCTGACCCTAGATCTGTGGTTAGGTCCCCCCCTGACAGGACTGATGGGAAGCTGATCTGACCCTAGATCTGTGGTTAGGTCCCCCCTGACAGGAAGCTGATCTGACCCTAGATCTGTGGTTAGGTCCCCCCCCTGACAGGACTGATGGGAAGCTGATCTGACCCTAGATCTGTGGTTAGGTCCCCCCTGACAGGACTGATGGGAAGCTGATCTGACCCTAGATCTGTGGTTAGGTCCCCCCCTGACAGGACTGATGGGAAGCTGATCTGACCCTAGATCTGTGGTTAGGTCCCCCCCTGACAGGACTGATGGGAAGCTGATCTGACCCTAGATCTGTGGTTAGGTCCCCCTGACAGGACTGACAGGAAGCTGATCTGACCCTAGATCTGTGGTTAGGTCCCCCCTGACAGGACTGACAGGAAGCTGATCTGACCCTAGATCTGTGGTTAGGTCCCCCTGACAGGACTGATGGGAAGCTGATCTGACCCTAGATCTGTGGTTAGGTCCCCCCTGACAGGACTGACAGGAAGCTGATCTGACCCTAGATCTGTGGTTAGTCCCCCCCCCCTGACCCTAGATCTGTGGTTAGGTCCCCCCTGACAGGACTGATGGGAAGCTGATCTGACCCTAGATCTGTGGTTAGGCCCCCCTGACAGGACTGAAGCTGATCTGACCCTAGATCTGTGGTTAGGTCCCCCCTGACAGGACTGATGGGAAGCTGATCTGACCCTAGATCTGTGGTTAGGTCCCCCCTGACAGGACTGATGGGAAGCTGATCTGACCCTAGATCTGTGGTTAGGTCCCCCCCCCCTGACAGGACTGACAGGAAGCTGATCTGACCCTAGATCTGTGGTTAGGTCCCCCTGACAGGACAGGAAGCTGATCTGACCCTAGATCTGTGGTTAGGTCCCCCTGACAGGACTGACAGGAAGCTGATCTGACCCTAGATCTGTGGTTAGGTCCCCCTGACAGGACTGATGGGAAGCTGATCTGACCCTAGATCTGTGGTTAGGTCCCCCCTGACAGGAAGCTGATCTGACCCTAGATCTGTGGTTAGGTCCCCCCCTGACAGGACTGATGGGAAGCTGATCTGACCCTAGATCTGTGGTTAGGTCCCCCTGACAGGACAGGACTGACAGGAAGCTGATCTGACCCTAGATCTGTGGTTAGGTCCCCCTGACAGGACTGATGGGAAGCTGATCTGACCCTAGATCTGTGGTTAGGTCCCCCCCTGACAGGAAGCTGATCTGACCCTAGATCTGTGGTTAGGTCCCCCCTGACAGGACTGACAGGAAGCTGATCTGACCCTAGATCTGTGGTTAGGTCCCCCCTGACAGGACTGATGGGAAGCTGATCTGACCCTAGATCTGTGGTTAGGTCCCCCCTGACAGGACTGACAGGAAGCTGATCTGACCCTAGATCTGTGGTTAGGTCCCCCCCCTGACAGGACTGACAGGAAGCTGATCTGACCCTAGATCTGTGGTTAGGTCCCCCCCTGACAGGACTGACAGGAAGCTGATCTGACCCTAGATCTGTGGTTAGGGCCCCCCCCCTGACAGGACTGATGGGAAGCTGATCTGACCCTAGATCTGTGGAGGTCCCCCTGACTGACAGGAAGCTGATCTGACCCTAGATCTGTGGTTAGGTCCCCCCTGACAGGACTGATGGGAAGCTGATCTGACCCTAGATCTGTGGTTAGGTGACAGGAAGCTGATCTGACCCTAGATCTGTGGTTAGGCCCCCCCCTGACAGGACTGACAGGAAGCTGATCTGACCCTAGATCTGTGGTTAGGTCCCCCCCTGACAGGACTGACAGGAAGCTGATCTGACCCTAGATCTGTGGTTAGGTCCCCCCCTGACAGGACTGACAGGAAGCTGATCTGACCCTAGATCTGTGGTTAGGTCCCCCCCCTGACCTAGAGGACTGACAGGAAGCTGATCTGACCCTAGATCTGTGGTTAGGTCCCCCCTGACAGGAAGCTGATCTGACCCTAGATCTGTGGTTAGGTCCCCCCCTGATGGGAAGCTGATCTGACCCTAGATCTGTGGTTAGGTCCCCCCCCCCCCCTGACAGGACTGAGGAAGCTGATCTGACCCTAGATCTGTGGTTAGGTCCCCCCCCCCCTGACAGGACTGATGGGAAGCTGATCTGACCCTAGATCTGTGGTTAGGTCCCCCCTGACAGGAAGCTGATCTGACCCTAGATCTGTGGTTAGGGCCCCCCCCCCCTGACAGGACTGATGGGAAGCTGATCTGACCCTAGATCTGTGGTTAGGTCCCCCCAGGACAGGAAGCTGATCTGACCCTAGATCTGTGGTTAGGTCCCCCCCTGACAGGACTGATGGGAAGCTGATCTGACCCTAGATCTGTGGTTAGGTCCCCCCCCTGACAGGACTGATGGGAAGCTGATCTGACCCTAGATCTGTGGTTAGGTCCCCCCAGGACCTGATCTGACCCTAGATCTGTGGTTAGGTCCCCCCCCCTGACCCAGGACTGACAGGAAGCTGATCTGACCCTAGATCTGTGGTTAGGCCCCCCCCCTGACAGGACTGATGGGAAGCTGATCTGACCCTAGATCTGTGGTTAGGTCCCCCCCTGACAGGAAGCTGATCTGACCCTAGATCTGTGGTTAGGTCCCCCCCCTGACAGGACTGATGGGAAGCTGATCTGACCCTAGATCTGTGGTTAGAGGTCCCCCCCCCTGACAGGACAGCTGATCTGACCCTAGATCTGTGGTTAGGTCCCCCCCCCCTGACAGGACTAGAGGAAGCTGATCTGACCCTAGATCTGTGGTTAGGTCCCCCCCCCTGACAGGACTGATGGGAAGCTGATCTGACCCTAGATCTGTGGTTAGGTCCCCCTGACAGGACTGACAGGAAGCTGATCTGACCCTAGATCTGTGGTTAGGTCCCCCCAGGACAGGAAGCTGATCTGACCCTAGATCTGTGGTTAGGTCCCCCCTGACAGGACTGATGGGACAGGCTGATCTGACCCTAGATCTGTGGTTAGGTCCCCCCTGACAGGACTGACAGGAAGCTGATCTGACCTAGATCTGTGGTTAGGTCCCCCCCAGGACTGATGGGAAGCTGATCTGACCCTAGATCTGTGGTTAGGTCCCCCTGACAGGACTGATGGGAAGCTGATCTGACCCTAGATCTGTGGTTAGGTCCCCCCTGACAGGACTGATGGGAAGCTGATCTGACCCTAGATCTGTGGTTAGGTCCCCCCCTGACCTGATCTGACCCTAGATCTGTGGTTAGGTCCCCCCTGACAGGAAGCTGATCTGACCCTAGATCTGTGGTTAGGTCCCCCCTGACAGGACTGAGGAAGCTGATCTGACCCTAGATCTGTGGTTAGGTCCCCCCCCCCTGACAGGACTGATGGGAAGCTGATCTGACCCTAGATCTGTGGTTAGGTCCCCCCTGACAGGAAGCTGATAGTCCCCCCCTGACAGGACCCTAGATCTGTGGTTAGGTCCCCCCCAGGAAGCTGATCTGACCCTAGATCAGGACTGATGGGAAGCTGATCTGACCCTAGATCTGTGGTTAGGTCCCCCCCCTGACAGGACTGATGGGAAGCTGATCTGACCCTAGATCTGTGGTTAGGTCCCCCCTGACAGGACTGATGGGAAGCTGATCTGACCCTAGATCTGTGGTTAGGTCCCCCCCCTGACAGGAATGGGAAGCTGATCTGACCCTAGATCTGTGGTTAGGTCCCCCCTGACAGGACTGATGGGAAGCTGATCTGACCCTAGATCTGTGGTTAGGTCCCCCCCTGACAGGACTGATGGGAAGCTGATCTGACCCTAGATCTGTGGTTAGGTCCCCCCCCCCCTGACAGGACTGATGGGAAGCTGATCTGACCCTGACAGGAGATCTGTGGTTAGGTCCCCCCCAGGACTGATGGGAAGCTGATCTGACCCTAGATCTGTGGTTAGGTCCCCCCCCCCCTGACAGGACTGATGGGAAGCTGATCTGACCCTAGATCTGTGGTTAGGTCCCCCCTGACAGGACTGATGGGAAGCTGATCTGACCCTAGATCTGTGGTTAGGGTCCCCCCTGACAGGACTGACAGGAAGCTGATCTGACCCTAGATCTGTGGTTAGGTCCCCCCTGACAGGACTGACAGGAAGCTGATCTGACCCTAGATCTGTGGTTAGGTCCCCCTGACAGGACTGATGGGAAGCTGATCTGACCCTAGATCTGTGGTTGGTCCCCCCTGATGGGAAGCTGATCTGACCCTAGATCTGTGGTTAGGTCCCCCCTGACAGGAAGCTGATCTGACCCTAGATCTGTGGTTAGGTCCCCCCTGACAGGACTGATGGGAAGCTGATCTGACCCTAGATCTGTGGTTAGGTCCCCCCTGACAGGACTGATGGGAAGCTGATCTGACCCTAGATCTGTGGTTAGGTCCCCCCTGACAGGACTGATGGGAAGCTGATCTGACCCTAGATCTGTGGTTAGGTCCCCCCTGACAGGACTGATGGGAAGCTGATCTGACCCTAGATCTGTGGTTAGGTCCCCCCTGACACCCTAGACTGATGGGAAGCTGATCTGACCCTAGATCTGTGGTTAGGTCCCCCCCTGACAGGAAGCTGATCTGACCCTAGATCTGTGGTTAGGTCCCCCCCCCCTGACAGGACTGATGGGAAGCTGATCTGACCCTAGATCTGTGGTTAGGTCCCCCTGACAGGACTGATGGGAAGCTGATCTGACCCTAGATCTGTGGTTAGGTCCCCCCTGACAGGACTGACAGGAAGCTGATCTGACCCTAGATCTGTGGTTAGGTCCCCCCCTGACAGGACTGACAGGAAGCTGATCTGACCCTAGATCTGTGGTTAGGTCCCCCTGACAGGGAAGCTGATCTGACCCTAGATCTGTGGTTAGGTCCCCCCTGACAGGAAGCTGATCTGACCCTAGATCTGTGGTTAGGCCCCCCCCCCTGACAGGACTGATGGGAAGCTGATCTGACCCTAGATCTGTGGTTAGGTCCCCCCTGACAGGACTGACAGGAAGCTGATCTGACCCTAGATCTGTGGTTAGGTCCCCCCTGACAGGACTGATGGGAAGCTGATCTGACCCTAGATCTGTGGTTAGGTCCCCCCCTGACAGGACAGGAAGCTGATCTGACCCTAGATCTGTGGTTAGGTCCCCCCTGACAGGACTGACAGGAAGCTGATCTGACCCTAGATCTGTGGTTAGGCCCCCCTGACAGGACTGACAGGAAGCTGATCTGACCCTAGATCTGTGGTTAGGTCCCCCCCTGACAGGACTGATGGGAAGCTGATCTGACCCTAGATCTGTGGTTAGGTCCCCCCTGACAGGACTGAGGAAGCTGATCTGACCCTAGATCTGTGGTTAGGTCCCCCCTGACAGGACTGATGGGAAGCTGATCTGACCCTAGATCTGTGGTTAGGGCCCCCCCCTGACAGGACTGATGGGAAGCTGATCTGACCCTAGATCTGTGGTTAGGTCCCCCCTGACAGGACTGATGGGAAGCTGATCTGACCCTAGATCTGTGGTTAGGTCCCCCCTGACAGGACTGATGGGAAGCTGATCTGACCCTAGATCTGGACCCTAGATCTGACCCTAGATCTGGTGACAGGTCCCCCCTGACTGACAGGAAGCTGATCTGACCCTAGATCTGTGGTTAGGGCCCCCCCCCCTGACAGGACTGATGGGAAGCTGATCTGACCCTAGATCTGTGGTTAGGTCCCCCCCTGACAGGACTGATGGGAAGCTGATCTGACCCTAGATCTGTGGTTAGGTCCCCCCCCCCTGACAGGAAGCTGATCTGACCCTAGATCTGTGGTTAGGTCCCCCCCCCCTGACAGGACTGATGGGAAGCTGATCTGACCCTAGATCTGTGGTTAGGTCCCCCCTGACAGGGACTGAGGAAGCTGATCTGACCCTAGATCTGTGGTTAGGCCCCCCTGACAGGACTGATGGGAAGCTGATCTGACCCTAGATCTGTGGTTAGGTCCCCCCTGACAGGACTGAGGAAGCTGATCTGACCCTAGATCTGTGGTTAGGTCCCCCCCCCCTGACAGGACTGATGGGAAGCTGATCTGACCCTAGATCTGTGGTTAGGTCCCCCCTGACAGGACTGACAGGAAGCTGATCTGACCCTAGATCTGTGGTTAGGTCCCCCCCCTGACAGGAAGCTGATCTGACCCTAGATCTGTGGTTAGGTCCCCCCTGACAGGACTGATGGGAAGCTGATCTGACCCAGATCTGTGGTTAGATCTGACAGGTTAGGTCCCCCTGACAGGACTGACAGGAAGCTGATCTGACCCTAGATCTGTGGTTAGGTCCCCCCTGACAGGACTGATGGGAAGCTGATCTGACCCTAGATCTGTGGTTAGGTCCCCCCCTGACAGGAAGCTGATCTGACCCTAGATCTGAGGTCCCCCCTGACAGGGGAAGCTGATCTGACCCTAGATCTGTGGTTAGGTCCCCCCTGACAGGACTGAGGAAGCTGATCTGACCCTAGATCTGTGGACAGGACTGATGGGAAGCTGATCTGACCCTAGATCTGTGGTTAGGTCCCCCTGACAGGACTGATGGGAAGCTGATCTGACCCTAGATCTGTGGTTAGTCCCCCCCCCCCTGACAGGACTGATGGGAAGCTGATCTGACCCTAGATCTGTGGTTAGGTCCCCCCCTGACAGGACTGATGGGAAGCTGATCTGACCCTAGATCTGTGGTTAGGTCCCCCCTGACAGGACTGATGGGAAGCTGATCTGACCCTAGATCTGTGGTTAGGTCCCCCCTGACAGGACTGATGGGAAGCTGATCTGACCCTAGATCTGTGGTTAGGTCCCCCCCCTGACAGGAAGCTGATCTGACCCTAGATCTGTGGTTAGGTCCCCCTGACAGGACTGATGGGAAGCTGATCTGACCCTAGATCTGTGGTTAGGTCCCCCCCTGACAGGACTGATGGGAAGCTGATCTGACCCTAGATCTGTGGTTAGGTCCCCCCCCCCCCTGACAGGACTGATGGGAAGCTGATCTGACCCTAGATCTGTGGTTAGGTCCCCCCTGACAGGACTGATGGGAAGCTGATCTGACCCTAGATCTGTGGTTAGGTCCCCCTGACAGGACTGACAGGAAGCTGATCTGACCCTAGATCTGTGGTTAGGGTCCCCCCCCTGACAGGACTGATGGGAAGCTGATCTGACCCTAGATCTGTGGTTAGGACCCTAGATCCCCCTGACAGGACTGATGGGAAGCTGATCTGACCCTAGATCTGTGGTTAGGTCCCCCCCCTGACAGGACTGATGATCTGGAAGTCCCCCCTGATCTGACCCTAGATCTGTGGTTAGGTCCCCCCTGACAGGACTGATGGGAAGCTGATCTGACCCTAGATCTGTGGTTAGGTCCCCCCTGACAGGAAGCTGATCTGACCCTAGATCTGTGGTTAGGTCCCCCCTGACAGGACTGAAGCTGATCTGACCCTAGATCTGTGGTTAGGTCCCCCCCTGACAGGACTGATGGGAAGCTGATCTGACCCTAGATCTGTGGTTAGGTCCCCCCTGACAGGACTGATGGGAAGCTGATCTGACCCTAGATCTGTGGTTAGGTCCCCCCCTGACAGGAAGCTGATCTGACCCTAGATCTGTGGTTAGGTCCCCCCTGACAGGACCTGATCTGACCCTAGATCTGTGGTTATGACAGGAAGCTGATCTGACCCTAGATCTGTGGTTAGGTCCCCCCCCTGAGGAAGCTGATCTGACCCTAGATCTGTGGTTAGGTCCCCCCTGACAGGAAGCTGATCTGACCCTAGATCTGTGGTTAGGTCCCCCCCCCCTGACAGGACTGACAGGAAGCTGATCTGACCCTAGATCTGTGGTTAGGTCCCCCCCCCCTGACAGGAAGCTGATCTGACCCTAGATCTGTGGTTAGGTCCCCCCCTGACAGGAAGCTGATCTGACCCTAGATCTGTGGTTAGGTCCCCCCCCTGACAGGACTGATGGGAAGCTGATCTGACCCTAGATCTGTGGTTAGGTCCCCCCTGACAGGACTGATGGGAAGCTGATCTGACCCTAGATCTGTGGTTAGGTCCCCCCTGACAGGAAGCTGATCTGACCCTAGATCTGTGGTTAGGTCCCCCCCTGACAGGACTGATGGGAAGCTGATCTGACCCTAGATCTGTGGTTAGGTCTGACCCCCCTGACAGGACTGAGGAAGCTGATCTGACCCTAGATCTGTGGTTAGGTCCCCCCCCCTGACAGGACTGATGGGAAGCTGATCTGACCCTAGATCTGTGGTTAGGTCCCCCCCCTGACAGGACAGGAAGCTGATCTGACCCTAGATCTGTGGTTAGGTCCCCCCCTGACCTGACCCTAGACAGGACTGATGGGAAGCTGATCTGACCCTAGATCTGTGGTTAGGTCCCCCCCCTGACAGGAAGCTGATCTGACCCTAGATCTGTGGTTAGGTCCCCCTGTCCCCCCCTAGATCCTGACAGGACTGATGGGAAGCTGATCTGACCCTAGATCTGTGGTTAGGTCCCCCCCCTGACAGGACTGATGGGAAGCTGATCTGACCCTAGATCTGTGGTTAGGTCCCCCCCCCTGACCCTGACCCTAGATCTGTGGTTAGGTCCCCCCTGACAGGACTGATGGGAAGCTGATCTGACCCTAGATCTGTGGTTAGGTCCCCCCCCTGACAGGACTGATGGGAAGCTGATCTGACCCTAGATCTGTGGTTAGGTCCCCCCTGACAGGACAGGAAGCTGATCTGACCCTAGATCTGTGGTTAGGTCCCCCTGACAGGACTGAGCTGATCTGACCCTAGATCTGTGGTTAGGTCCCCCCTGACAGGACTGATGGGAAGCTGATCTGACCCTAGATCTGTGGTTAGGTCCCCCCTGACAGGACTGACAGGAAGCTGATCTGACCTAGATCTGTGGTTAGGTCCCCCCTGACAGGACTGACAGGAAGCTGATCTGACCCTAGATCTGACCCTAGATCTGTGGTTAGGTCCCCCCTGACAGGACTGACAGGAAGCTGATCTGACCCTAGATCTGTGGTTAGGTCCCCCTGACAGGACTGACAGGAAGCTGATCTGACCCTAGATCTGTGGTTAGGTCCCCCCCTGACAGGAAGCTGATCTGACCCTAGATCTGTGGTTAGGTCCCCCCTGACAGGACTCTGATAGATCTGGAAGCTGATCTGACCCTAGATCTGTGGTTAGGTCCCCCCTGACCCCTGATCTGACCCTAGATCTGTGGTTAGGTCCCCCCTGATCCCCCCTGACAGGACTGACAGGAAGCTGATCTGACCCTAGATCTGTGGTTAGGTCCCCCCTCACAGGACTGACAGGAAGCTGATCTGACCCTAGATCTGTGGTTAGGTCCCCCCTGACCCTAGAGATCTGACCCTAGATCTGTGGTTAGGTCCCCCCTGACCCTAGGATCTGTGGTTAGAAGTCCCCCCTGACCCTAGATCTGTGGTTAGGTCCCCCCCCCCCTGACAGGAAGCTGATCTGACCCTAGATCTGTGGTTAGGTCCCCCTGACCCCCCTGACCCTAGATCTGTGGTTATCTGTGGGTCCCCCCCCTGACAGGACTGACAGGAAGCTGATCTGACCCTAGATCTGTGGTTAGGTCCCCCCTGACCCTAGATCTGTGGTTAGGTCCCCCCTGACCCTAGATCTGTGGTTAGGTCCCCCCCCTGACCCTAGATCTGTGGTTAGGTCCCCCCCCCTAGATCTGTGGTTAGGTCCCCCCCCCCTGACCCTAGATCTGTAGTTAGGTCCCCCTGACCCCTAGATCTGTGGTTAGGTCCCCCCTGACCCTAGATCTGTGGTTAGGTCCCCCCTGACCCTAGATCTGTGGTTAGCCCCCCTGACCCCTAGATCTGTGGTTGACCTAGATCCTGTGGTTAGCCCCCCTGACCCTAGATCTGTGGTTAGGTCCCCCCCTGACCCTAGATCTGTGGTTAGGTCCCCCCCTGACCCTAGATCTGTGGTTAGGTCCACCTACAGGCGATCCATCTCCATACCTGTCCAGATGATTCCACACCGCCCACTGTGGCGTTGATGGCCTCCTGTCGCGCCTCCTCTTGCCTGGCCTCCTGTTGCCTGGCCTCCTCCTGACGCGCCTCCTCCTCCTTGGCCTCCTCCTCTGCCTCCTCCTGTGCCTCCTTGTTGCTCTCCTCCAGGTGTTTCATCAACACCGCCACCACCACGTTGACCAGCACGAACTGGGCCGTCAGGACGAAGGTCACGAAGTAGACCGGAGAAACCAGAGGGAGGTAGGACAGACAGGAACGGTCCTCTGGACGACAGTCCCGCAGCGTGTCCTGAGGGGACAGAGGGATGATACTATTGGGACAGGTAGCTCAGACGACAAGAGGAAGGTAGGACAGACAGGAACGGTCCTCTGGACGACAGTCCCTCAGCGTGTCCTGAGGGGACAGAGGGATGATACTATTGGGACAGGTAGCTCAGACGACAAGAGGGTTGAGAAAGACACATCATCCCGAAGACAGAGCAACAGAATACTACTATTGGGACAGGTAGCTCAGACGACAAGAGGGTTGAGAAAGAGACAAACATCATCCCGAAGACAGAGCAACAGAATACTACTATTGGGACAGGTAGCTCAGACGACAAGAGGGTTGAGAAAGACACATCATCCCAAAGACAGAGCAACAGAATACTACTTTTGATACTTAAGTATATTTTAGCGATTAAATTCACTTTTGATTCTAAAGTATATTAAAAAACCAAATACTTTTGGACTTTTACTTAAAGTAGTATTTTACTGTATGACTTTCATTTGAGTCATTTTTCCATTAAAATGTATCTTTACTTTTACTCAAGTATGACAACGAGGTTCTAGTTTCTGTCAAGATGCTTGAGGACACCAGAAAATGGGGACTGTTGTTTACTGAAGAACAGGAGACCCTAACCCTTATACTGTTACACAATGTCATTGTCCATGCTTTTCATGCCAACAGAGCTTCTTGTGTAGAATGATGGCATTACGTTGTATTGTGTTTCTCAGGCTGTAACTCCAGTCCTGACCACCAGGTGGAGCCATTGAGTTGAGCCACAACCTGTCTGTTGGCACAAGACACACAGAGCCAAGCCAATCAGAGAGCCAGAGTGTCTGACTGACTTGGATAACAGCCAATTACCAATTACCCGGGGGAAGGGAGATGGTTTTAGCCAATGAGCGATTCAGATAAATATCTCTGGTTCCCTCAACGTTCCGTGTAGGTTCGAAAAACGTTCCATGTTGGTTTACTAGGTTATGAATCAGGTTCCACTGACAGACATCTGGGAACAGTGTTCTGTGTTCTGTGTGTGTGTCCTATGTTCTGTGTGTGTGTCCTGTGTTCTGTGTGTGTGTCCTGTGTTCTGTGTTCTGTGTGTGTGTCCTGTGTTCTGTGTGTGTGTCCTGTGTTCTGTGTTCTGTGTGTGTGTTCTGTGTGTGTGTTCTGTGTTCTGTGTGTGTTCTGTGTTCTGTGTGTGTGTTCTGTGTTCTGTGTGTGTGTTCTGTGTTCTGTGCGTGTGTTCTGTGTGTGTGTCCTGTGTTCTGTGTGTGTGTTCTGTGTTCTGTGTGTGTTCTGTGCATGTGTTCTGTGTGTGTGTCCTGTGTTCTGTGTGTGTGTTCTGTGTGTGTGTTCTATGTTCTTCAAACAATGCCAGCTCCAAGCCTTAAATAGAAGCTCCAGACGCGTGACTCCTGAGTGGCGCAGCGGTCTAAGGCAGTGCATCGCAGTGCTTGAGGACCGCCACTACAGACCCGGGTTCGATCCCAGGCTGTGTCACAACCAGCAGTGACCAGGAGTCCCATAGGGCGGGGCACAATTGTCCCAGCATCGTTTAGGGGAGGTTTACATGGCTCATCGCACTCTAGCGACTCCTTGTGGCGGGCCGGGCGCCTGCAGGCCGACTCCTGTTGTCAGTTGAACGGTGTTTCCCTCTGACACGTTGCGGTGCGGCTTCTGGGTTAAGCGGGCGGGGTGTTAAGAAGCGAAGTTTTGGTGGGTCATGTTTTTTCGGAGGACGCAATGACTCGACCTTCACCTCCCGAGCCCGTTGGGGAGTTGCAGCGATGAGACAAAATCAATTGGAGAGTAAAATAATATATAGATATTTGTTTTAATAGAACGTCCACAACGGGTAAGAACCTGTAACGAAGTATTAGAACCCTGTGTAAAAGCAAGAAGAATGTCTGAATTCAGTAGCAGTCTTCATTTTCTATTAATGAGGGGTTTCCTCTGTGCCTGGAACAACAACAAGGTCTCCAACTAAACCCTGTTTCCCCAGCTGTGATCTGATTGGTTGACTGTCACCCTCTGATTGGGTAGTTTACCTTCATAATTCCATTCCAGTTGTCACCGGTGGAAACGCTGAACAAGGTGAGGAACGCCATGCCAAAGTTCTGGAACGTGGCGTGACGACTCAGACCCTCACACGGGTTCTCCTCGGAACACTCTATAAACACAGAGAACACATGAAGGGGGGTAGTGGGGTGATATATAGAGAGAGATGGAAGGGGGTGTGAGGGGAGGAGAAAGAGAGGGGGAGAGAGAGAGGGAGGGAGGGAGGGAGGGAGGGGGAGGGAGGGGGAGAGAGGGAGAGGGAGGAGAAAGAGAGGGGGAGAGAGAGAGGGAGAGAGAGAGGGGAGAGAGGGGAGGGAGTGAAAGAGAAGGGGAGGGAGGGAGGGAGGGAGGGAGGGAGGGAGGGAGGGAGGGGGAGGGAGGGAGGGAGAAACAGAGAGAGAGAGAGAGAGAGAGAAAAAATAGGAGAAGGAAGAGGTAATTAATTTCAGGGAAATCAACTCAACAGCTCATCAGCGTAAATGAAACACACTCACACACTCACAGCACTGTGACTGACCCAGTTTCCCAAACAGCTCCACTCCCAGTGCTGCATAGATGAAGAACAGCAACATGAAGAGGAGACCCAGATTCCCCACCTAGAGACACAGAATATATTATAATGGAGGATAGAATA
>NC_088410.1:1803328-1828886 GCF_034236695.1 Oncorhynchus nerka | reverse complement strand
TCGACTGAGGGACCTTACAGATAATTGTATGTGTGGGGTACAGAGATGTTTATTATTGTATAAACTACCTGTCAAACGTTTTAGAACATCATTCAAGGTTTTCTCTTTATTTAAAAATATATTTTCACATTGTAGAATAATAGTGAAACATCAAAACTATGAAATAACAGGAAAATACATAGTGTAGTTAGCGTAATTGCGAATCATGTAGTAAATCTCTTTTAAAAGGATCGGACCCTTTAAAAAAAAAAAAAAAAATGACATAACCAAATCTAACTGTCTATAGCTCAGGAACTGAAGCAGGGATATGCATATTATTGATGTTTCATTTGAAAACACTTTGAAGTTTGAGGAAAATGAATGTAGGAGAATATAACACATTAGATCTAGTAAAGATCATTTTAAATTTTAAAAAAATTCATTTGTACCATTAGTCTTTGAAATGCAGAAAGGCCATAATGTATTATTCCAGCTTCAGGCACAATTTCGACTTTGGCCACTAGATGGCAGCACTGCATGCGTTATAAGATTTTTAGACTGATCAATGAGCCATTGCATATCTATTAAAATGTTGTGTATCAGGACAACCCAAATGTGCCTAATTGTTTTTTTCAATAATTTTCAAGTTCATAACTAGCACTTTTCCTCAAACAATAGCATGGTATTATTTCACTGTAATAGCGACTGTAAATTGGACAGTGCAGTTAGATTAACAAGAATGACTTTTCTACCAATATCAGACATGTCTATGTCCTGGGAAATGTTGTTACTTACAACCTCAGGCTAATCACATTAGCCTCGTTAGCTCAACCGTCTTGGACACCGATCCTGAAGTTAAACAAATCAGAATATATTTTTATATTTGAGATTCTTCAAACCAACCTTTGCCTTGATGACAGCTTTTGCACACTCTTGGCATTCTCTCAAATCCAACCACGAGGTAGTCACTGGAATGCATTACAATTAATAGGTGTGCCTTGTTAAAAGTTCATATGTGGAATTTATTTCCTTCTTAATGTTTTTTTGAGCCAGTCAGTTATGTTGTAGGGGTGGAATACAGAAATGAGCTCTATTTGGTAAAACACCAAGTCCGTATTATGGCAAGAACAGCTCAAATAAGCAAGAAAAAACGACAGTCCAATTATTATTTTGAAGACATGAAGGTCAGTCAATAAGGACAATTTCAAGAACTTTGAAAGTTTCTTCAGAGTGCAGTTGCAAAAACTATCAAGCACTATGATGAAACTGGCTCTCATGAGACCCGACACAGGAAAGGAAGGCCAAGAGTTACCTCTTGCTGCAGAGGAGAAGTTCGTTAGAATTACCAGCATATTTGTACTCCTGAACTTATTTAGGCTTGACATAACAAACACTTATTGACTCAACACATTTAAGCATTTCATTTTTCGTTGGTTAAATATTTTGAAAAACATGATTCCACTTTGACATTATGTAGTTGGGTTTGTAGGTCAGTGACCTAAAAAAATCTTAATTATAAATTCAGACTGTAACAAACGTGTAAAAAGCCAAAGGGGGTGTGAATCCATTCTGAAGGTACTGTCTACAGTTACATTATCCCCACTACAACACATATCTGTGATATTCCAGTATTCCTATATCCATAATGTACCAACATTATCACACCCTTAACACAACATTATCACATCCTTAATAACAACACTATCACACCATTATCAAGCACTTAACACAACACATCCTCACACCATTATCACACCCAACATAACACAACATCTCACACCATTATCACATCCTTAACACAACACTATCACATCATTAACACACCATTACCTTAACACACCCATCTCAATATCAATTAGCATTATCACATTACCTTAACACACACCATTATCACAGCCTTAACACACCATTATTACGGTCTTAACACACCATTATCACATCCTTAACACACCATTACCACAACCTTTAACACACCATTATCACAGCACACCATTAATCACACCATTATCACATCCTTAACACACCATTATTACGGTCTTAACACGACATTCGCAGCATTAATACACCATTGCCTTGGCTTAAAACATTATCACATCCTAACCCGTATCACATCATTAATAGTCTTAACCTCGTTATCACAACATGATCACAGCATTATTACGGTCTGAACACAACATGATCAACAACATTACCATTGACTTGTACCTGATGATATCACTGGTTGCTTTAACACATCCATCATGGTGGTGTAGGAAACACCATTATCACATGGAAAGCTATTATCACACCCTTAACAACAAAGACAGCTCTAACACATCTATTATCACATCTGCTTTAACACCATTCATAACTGAGACTGACGGGTACTGAACCATTCATCCTGAGACTGACCATTATACTGAACCATTCATCCTGAGACTGCCGGGTACTGAACTACAAACATTATTTCATACTGAGACTGATAATTGGTGCTACCATCCATCCTGAGACTGACCTGGTACTGAACCATTCATCCTGAGAGAAGAACAAAGAGAGAACACATTCTATGAGACTGACCGGGTTGAACCATTCATACTGAGACTGACCGGCATTGAACCATTCATACTGAGACTGACCGGGTACTGAACCATTTTATCCTGAGACTGACCTGGTACTGAAATTCATCCTGAGACTGATCGGGTACTGAACCATTCATCCTGAGACTGACCGGGTACTGAACCATTCCCATCCTGGGGCCCGACCGAATTTGCTGAACCATTCATACTGAGACTGACCTGGTACTGAACCATTTATCCTGAGACTGACCGGGTACTGAACCATTCATCCTGAGACTGACCGGGTACTGAACCATTCATCCTGAGACTGACTGGGTACTGAACCATTCATCCTGAGACTGACCGGGTACTGAACCATTCATCTATAAGACTGACCGGGTACTGAACCATTCATACTGAGACTGACTGCATACTGAACCATTCATACTGAGACTGAACCATTCATAATGAGACTGACCCGGTACTGAACCATTCATACTGAGACTGACCGGGTACTGAACCATTCATACTGAGACTGACCTGGTACTGAACCATTCATAATGAGACCTGCCGCCCCTACTCTAACCACTAGTCTACCTGAGATCCCTACACTCTAACATTCTAGACTACCTGGACCGGTACACTCTAACCACTAGACTACCTGCCGCCACGAACCACTTCATACTGAGACCCTACACTCTAACCACTAGATCCTGGAGACCCTACCTCCCTAACCACTAGTCACCTGAGACTGACCGGGTCTAACCACTCACTACCTGAGATACACTCTAACCACTAGACTAGATTGCCGGTACACTCCTAACCACTAGTATTGAGACTGGACCGGTACATTTAACCACTACTGAGACTATCTGCTCCCCTACCATCTAACAACTGAGACTACCTTCCGCCCCCTACACTCTAACCACTACTCTAGACTGACTCCCCTACACTGAACCAGTCTTCCTGAGACTGACCGGCCCTACCTCCTAACCACTACTCTATAAGACTGACCCCTACCTCCTAACAACTAGACTGACCTGCCGCCCCCTACACTCTAACCACTACTCTATCTGCTCCGGTACCTAACACTCTAACCACTAGACTACCTGCCGCCTACACTTTAACCACGAGTCTACCCCAGGTAGAACTAGGGGGTTGGTGACTCAGACTGACAGAGCGTCATCCTAACCACTCATCCAGGCTCTCCCCTCTCCTGTTAACTATTACTGTGTGACTGACTGTGTGTAGTTGGAACTAGTGTGTGTGTGTGACTGGACCGTGTGTGTGTGTGTGTGCATGTGAGACTGTGTGTGTGTGGTTTATCCTGGAGACTGGACCTGTGTGTGGAACCATGTGTGTGTGTGTGTGACCGTGTGTGCTGAACCATTCATACCAGAGACTGTTCTCTGGATACTAGATGTAATATGTCAGGAATCAGACCATGCCGCACCAACCTCACACACACAGATGAGAATAACACACACACTCCACCAAACACACTACTGCCTTACCTGCCCTCCTACACTCTAACCACTAGGCTTATTCAAGTCTGCCCTTACACTGCTAACCACTAGACGACTGTCGCCTGCCTGCACTGCCTGCCACCAGACCACCTGCCGCACGCACACTCACACACACACTTCATCACACACACACAGAGTCACGTGTCTTACGGACCAGTCTGCTATTCCAGCGTCCTTCATTGCAGCACCCACGTCAGTCCGGTACATGTTGAACATCTGCATACTTCACCGAGACCAGGATACTACCTATATATGTCTAGAGACAGACTAGGTACATATTGACCAGGATACTACCTATATATGTCTAGAGGGTTCACCGAGACCAGGATAACCTAGACTAGAGACAGAGAGAGTACATGTTAACCAGCTAGTCTACCCCAGGACTAGAGTCAGGGGTACATGTTGACCAGGATACAGTCTAGAGACAGAGAGGTACATTTGACCAGGATACTACCTATCCTGTCTAGAGACTTACATGTTATTGTTACTACCTATATATGACCAGTAGACAGAGGGATACATGTTGACCAGGATACTACCTATATATATGTCTAGAGACAGAGAGGTACATGTTGACAGGATACTACCTATATATGTCTAGAGACAGAGAGATACATTTGACTGGATACTACCTATATATGTCTAGAATAACAGCAATACAACACCAGGATACTACCTATATATGACTAGAGACAGAGAGATACATATTGACCAGGATACTACCTATATACTCACTAGACTTCACTGAGACCAGATACTACCTATATATGACTAGACTTCACCAGACCACCACTACCTATACCATGTCTAAGACCACCAGACACCACCACCACCTATTGACTACTGACTAGACTTCACTGAGACCAGACACACACATATATGACTACAGACAAGAGAGATACATGGTTGTATGGAGGATACTACCTATATATGTCTGGGACAGAGGTACATGTTGACCAGGATACTACCTATATATGTCTAAGACTTATAGGGGTTCACCGTTGACCAGGATACTACCTATATATGACTAGAGACAGAGGATACATGTTGACCAGGATACTACCTATATATGACTAGAGACAGAGGGATACATATTGACCAGGATACTACCTATATATGACTAGAGACAGAGAGGTACATGTTGACCAGGATACTACCTATATATGTCTAGAGACAGAGAGGTACATGTTGACCAGGATACTACCTATATATGTCTAGAGACAGAGAGATACATGTTGACCAGGATACTACCTATATATGTCTAGAGACAGAGAGATACATGTTGACCAGGATACTACCTATATATGACTAGAGGGTCATGTTGAGACCAGGATACTACCTATATATGTCTAGAGACAGAGAGGTTCATGTTGACCAGGATACTACCTATATATGACTAGAGACAGAGAGATACATGTTGACCAGGATACTACCTATATATGTCTAGAGGGTTCACCGAGACCAGGATACTACCTATATATGACTAGAGACAGAGAGATACATGTTGACCAGGATACTACCTATATATGACTAGAGGGTTCACCGAGACCAGGATACTACCTATATATGTCTAGAGACAGAGAGGTACATGTTGACCAGGATACTACCTATATATGTCTAGAGACAGAGAGATACATGTTGACCAGGATACTACCTATATATGACTAGAGGGTTCATCGAGACCAGGATACTACCTATATATGACTAGAGACAGAGAGGTACATGTTGACCAGGATACTACCTATATATGTCTAGAGGGTTCACTGAGACCAGGATACTACCTATATATGACTAGAGACAGAGAGATACATGTTGACCAGGATACTACCTATATATGTCTAGAGACAGAGAGGTACATGTTGACCAGGATACTACCTATATATGTCTAGAGACAGAGAGGTACATGTTGACCAGGATACTACCTATATATGACTAGAGGGTTCACTGAGACCAGGATACTACCTATATATGTCTAGAGGGTTCACCGAGACCAGGATACTACCTATATATGTCTAGAGACAGAGAGATACATGTTGACCAGGATACTACCTATATATGTCTACAAAGCCTACCATCAGTAACACACTACGCCGCCAGGGACTCAAATCCTGCAGTGCCAGACGTGTCCCCCTGCTTAAGCCAGTACATGTCCAGGCTCGTCTGAATTGTGCTAGAGAGCATTTGGATGATCCAGAAGAAGATTGGGAGAATGTCATATGGTCAGATGAAACCAAAATATAACTTTTTGGTAAAAACTCAACTCGCCGTGTTTGAAGGACAAAGAATGCTGAGTTGCATCCAAAGAACACCATACCTACTGTGAAGCATGGGGGTGGAAACATCATGCTTTGGGGCTGTTTTTCTGCAAAGGGACCAGGACGACTGATCCGTGTAAAGGAAAGAATGAATGGGGCCATGTATCGTGAGATTTTGAGTGAAAACCTCCTTCCATCAGCAAGGGCATTGAAGATGAAACGTGGCTGGGTCTTTCAGCATGACAATGATCCCAAACACACCGCTGGGCAACGAAGGAGTGGCTTCGAAAGAAGCAATTCAAGGTCCTGGAGTGGCCTAGCCAGTCTCCAGATCTCAAACCCATAGAAAATCTTTGGAGGGAGTTGAAAGTCCGTGTTGCCCAGCTACAGCCCCAAAACATCACTACTCTAGAGGAGATCTGCATGGAGGAATGGGCCAAAATACCAGCAACAGTGTGTGAAAACCTTGATAAGACTTACAGAAAACGTTTGACCTCTGTCATTGCCAACAAAGGGTATATAACAATATATTGAGATAAACTTTTGTTATTGACCAAAATACTTATTTTCCACCATAATTTGCAAATAAATTCATTAAAAATCCTACAATGTGATTTTCTGGATTTTTCTTTCTCATTTTGTCTGTCATAGTTGAAGTGTACCTATGCTGAAAATTACAGGCCTCTCTCATCTTTTTAAGTGGGAGAACTTGCACAATTGGTGGCTGACTAAATACTGTTTTGCATATTATTTATTTATTTATTTATTTATTTGACTAATGATGTTCAACTATAAGCTCCTAAATGTTTATAATGACAGTACGAGAGTATATGAGTGAGTACAATGTACGAGTTGAGTTCTTACATATACGAGTTCCTGGTCGTAACGCTTCTTCAGGTTCATCAGCACTGTGGTCTCATTCAGCTCCCTGCAAAACACACAGGAAGTAGTCACAGGCACACCGGAAACAGTTATAGACACACAGGAAGTAGTCACAGACACACCGGAAACAGTTATAGACACACAGGAAGTAGTCACAGGCACACCGGAAACAGTTATAGACACACAGGAAGTAGTTACTGACACACGGGAAACAGGAACTGATCCATCGGAAGTAGTTACAGACACACAGGAAACAGTTATAGACACACAGGAAGTAGTCACAGGCACACCGGAAACAGTTATAGACACACAGGAAGTAGTCACAGGCA
Source organism: Oncorhynchus nerka (assembly GCF_034236695.1). NCBI lineage: Eukaryota > Metazoa > Chordata > Actinopteri > Salmoniformes > Salmonidae > Oncorhynchus > Oncorhynchus nerka. Next base: position 1,821,381 of record NC_088410.1, on the reverse strand, counting down.
CACAGGAAACAGTTATAGACACACAGGAAGTAGTCACAGGCACACCGGAAACAGTTATAGACACACAGGAAGTAGTCACAGGCACACCGGAAACAGTTATAGACACACAGGAAGTAGTTACTGACACACAGGAAGTAGTCACAGGCACACCGGAAACAGTTATAGACACACAGGAAGTAGTCACAGGCACACCGGAAACAGTTATATACACACAGGAAGTAGTCACAGGCACACCGGAAACAGTTATATACACACAGGAAGTAGTCACAGGCACACCGGAAACAGTTATAGACACACAGGAAGTAGTTACTGACACACAGGAAGTAGTCACAGGCACACCGGAAACAGTTATAGACACACAGGAAGTAGTCACAGGCACACCGGAAACAGTTATAGACACACAGGAAGTAGTCACAGGCACACCGGAAACAGTTACTGACACACAGGAAACAGGAACTGATCCACCGGAAGTAGTTACAGACACACAGGAAGTAGTGACTGGCCCACATAACGTAGTCACCGACACACAGGAAGATGTTACTGACAGACAGGAAACAGTAACTGACACACCATAAGTAATTACTGACACACAGGCAGCGGTTACTGACACACAAGATGTACTGACACACATGTAATTACTGACATACCGGAAGTAGTTACTGACACACAGGAAGTAGTCACTGATATGCAGGAAGTAGTTGCTGACACACAGGAAGTAATTACTGACACACAGGTAGCGGTTACTGACACACAAGATGTACTGACACACATGTAATTACTGACATACCGGAAGTAGTTACTGACACACAGAAGTAGTTGATATGCTGACACAGGAAGTAATCACTGATATGTACTGACAAGTAGTTGTTGACACACAGGGAAGTAGTTGCTGACACACAGGATTGCTGACACACAGGATGTAGTTGCTGACACACAGGATGTAGTTGCTGACACACTTAGTTGCTGACACACAGGATGTAGTTGCTGACACACAGGATGTAGTTGCTGACACACAGGATGTAGTTGCTGACACACAGGATGTAGTTGCTGACACACAGGATGTAGTTGCTGACACACTTAGTTGCTGACACACAGGATGTAGTTGCTGACACACAGGAGTTACTGACACACAGGAAGTAGTTGCTGACACACAGGATGTAGTTGCTGACACACAGGAAGTAGTTGCTGACACACAGGAGTTACTGACACAGGAAATAGTTGCTGACACACAGGATGTAGTTGCTGACACACAGGATGTAGTTGCTGACACACAGGAAGTAGTTGCTGACACACAGGAAATAGTTGCTGACACACAGGATGTAGTTGCTGAACACACAGGAAGTAGTTGCTGACACACAGGAAGTAATTGCTGACACACAGGAGTTACTGACACAGGAAATAGTTGCTGACACACAGGATGTAGTTGCTGACACACAGGAGTTACTGACACAGGAAATAGTTGCTGACACACAGGATGTAGTTGCTGACACACAGGAGTTACTGACACAGGAAATAGTTGCTGACACACAGGATGTAGTTGCTGACACACAGGAAGTAGTTGCTGACACACAGGAAATAGTTGCTGACACACAGGAAATAGTTGCTGACACACAGGATGTAGTTGCTGACACACAGGAAGTAGTGTTCTTACTCCATCTGTGTCATGTCTTCCATGCCGTACGCCCAAGGCTTCACCCTGTGAGGCACCGTGGGGATACACCTGATGGAGTAGATCTGTACACACACACACACACACACACACATTCTAGTTAACAAATCTGCTTGGTGACATGGGGGCAGTATTGAGTAGCTTGGATGAATAAGGTGCCCAGAGTAAACTGCCTGCTACTCTGTCCCAGATGCTAATATATGGATATTATTATTAGTATTGGATCGATAACACTGAAGTTTATAAAACTGTTTGAATGATGTCTGTGAGTATAACAGAACTCCAATGACAGGCGGTTGGTGGTGACCTAACATAATCGTTTGTGGTGCTTTCAAATCAGTGGTGCATCTTTTCAGAAATCAGACACCGTGGCTGGATTAACAAAAATGTTAAAAATGTGAAATAATGTTATCTTTAAAATGATGTGTCTGTCTGTCTGTCTGTCTGTCTGTCTGTCTGTCTGTCTGTCTGTCTGTCTGTCTGTCTGTCTGTCTGTCTGTCTGTCTGTCTGTCTGTCTGTCTGTCTCTGTCTGTCTGTCTGTCTGTCTGTCTGTCTGGGGTAAATAATTGTGTTCTCTGCTGCCAATGACTGAATTTTTAAATTGGAAACACTTATCTCCCTCACTAGATTCAGAGCATCTTAGATTACTGCACCTTTAGCCCACCCATAATTTAGCAAACAACTTTTTTCCTAACTGTATTTAATTTATTTATTTATTTTGCTCCTTTGCACCCCATTATTTTTATTTCTACTTTGCACATTCTTCCATTGCAATACTACCATTCCAGTGTTTTACTTGCTATATTGTATTTACTGGGCCTTTTTGCCTTTACAAATTTGCTCCTTGTACTGTCTGTCTGTCTGTCTGTCTGCTCTGTCTGTCTTGTTCTGTCTGTCTGTCTGCTCTGTCTTAACTCTGTCTGTCTGTCTGTCTGTCTGTCTGTCTGTCTGTCTGTCTGTCTCTGTGGTACTAAAAGGTGTGTCAGGTTAACTCTGTTAGACCCTGTGGTACTCAATGCTCTGTGTTGTCAGGTTAACTCTGTTAGACCCTGTGGTACTCAATGCTCTGTGTTGTCAGGTTAACTCTGTTAGACCCTGTGGTACTCAATGCTCTGTGTTGTCAGGTTAACTCTGTTAGACCCTGTGGTACTCAATGCTCTGTGTTGTCAGGTTAACTCTGTTAGACCCTGTGGTACTCAATGCTCAGGTTAACTCTGTGTTGTCAGGTTAACTCTGTTAGACCCTGTGGTACTCAATGCTCTGTGTTTATCAGGTTAACTCTGTGTAGACCCCCTGTGTGGTACTCTGTTAATGCTCTGCTCTGTGTTGTCAGGTTAACTCTGTTAACTCTGTTAGAACTCTGTTAGACCCTGTGGTACTCAATGCTCTGTGTTGTCAGGTTAACTGCCCTGTGGTACTCAATGCTCTGTGTTGTCAGGTTAACTCTGTTAGACCCTGTGGTACTCAATGCTCTGTGTTGTCAGGTTAACTCTGTTAGACCCTGTGGTACTCAATGCTCTGTGTTGTCAGGTTAACTCTGTTAGACCCTGTGGTACTCAATGCTCTGTGTTGTCAGGTTAACTCTGTTAGACCCTGTGGTACTCAATGCTCTGTTAGACCCTGTGGTACTCAATGCTCTGTGTTGTCAGGTTAACTCTGTTAGACCCTGTGGTACTCAATGCTGTGTTGTCAGATTAACTCTGTTAGACCCTGTGGTACTCAATGCTCTGTGTTGTCAGGTTAATGCTCTGCTCTGTGTTGTCAGGTTAACTCTGTTAGACCCTGTGGTACTCAATGCTCTGTGTTGTCAGGTTAACTCTGTTAGACCCTGTGGTACTCAATGCTCTGTGTTGTCAGGTTAACTCTGTTAGACCCTGTGGTACTCAATGCTCTGTGTTGTCAGGTTAACTCTGTTAGACCCTGTGGTACTCAATGCTCTGTGTTGTCAGGTTAACTCTGTTAGACCCTGTGGTACTCAATGCTCTGTGTTGTCAGGTTAACTCTGTTAGACCCTGTGGTACTCAATGCCTGTGTTGTCAGGTTAACTCTGGTACCCCAATGCTCTGTGTTGTCAGGTTAACTCTGTTAGACCCTGTGGTACTCAATGCTCTGTGTTGTAAGGTTGTCTCTGTAACTGTTAATTTATTGATCCGTTATTTTACCAGGTAAGTTGACCGAGAACAGGTTCTCATTTGCAGCAACGACCTAGGGAATAGTTACAGAGGAGGGGAGAGGAGGGGGATGAATGATCCAATTGTAAACTGGGGATTGTTAGGTGACCGTGATGGTTTGAGGGCCAATTTGGGAATTTAGCCAGGACACCGGGGTTAACACCCCTACTCTTACGATAAGGATTTAACCTCAGAGGTCAATCTGTTAAATCTCCTCCGGACACAAACACAGTCACTCAGTGGAAGATTATTGTACAATGTCTTAGCATTGACTCTCATTCACACTGACCACATCTTTTGTTCATTACTGTTGACCAGGGTCCTGTGGATCCTAACCCTATGGATCCTAACCCTATGGGTCCTATCCCTAAGCCTATGGGTCCTAACCATATGGGTCCTAACCCTATGGATCCTAACCCTATGGGTCCTATCCCTAACCCTATGGATCATAACCCTATGGGTCCTAACCCTATGGATCCCAACCCTATGGGTCCTAACCCTAACCCTATGGGTCCTAACCCTATGGATCCTAACCCTATGGATCCTAACCCTAACCCTATGGATCCTAACCCTATGGGTCCTAACCCTAACCCTATGGATCCTAACCCTATGGGTCCTAACCCTAACCCTATGGATCCTAACCGTAACCCTATGGGTCCTAACCCTATGGGTCCTAACCCTATTGATCCTAACCCTATGGATCCTAACCCTATGGATCCTAGCCCTATGGATCCTAACCATAAGGATCGTAACCCTATGGATCTTAAACCCTATGGGTCCTATCCCTACGGATCCTAACCCTATGGGTCCAGAGCCAGGTAAGACTAGGGGAGATCAAGAGCCAGGTAAGACTAGGGGAGAGCAAGAGCCAGGTAAGACTAGGGGAGAACCAGAGCCAGCTAAGACTAGGGGAGAACCAGAGCCAGCTAAGACTAGGGGAGAACCAGAGCCAGCTAAGACTAGGGGAGAACCAGAGCCAGGTAAGACTAGGGGAGAGCAAGAGCCAGCTAAGACTAGGGGAGAACCAGAGCCAGCTAAGACTAGGGGAGAACCAGTCAGTTTAATGTAGAGACATCTGTTTTTTTTGCATTGGATGCATCTCCAATCTACCGATATCTCCCTTCCGCATCTGTGGTTACAGGTTTCAGAGCTACAGCGATGTTTGTCAGACCAAGAATTAAGGTAAGAATGTTGAGTAGAGGTTGTCCTACCTTCTCGTACCAGCTGTTGGGTTCCCCCTCTCTATTAGGGGTCCAGTCCGGTTCCCCCATTCCCTCCAGTTTTCCCGGTGCTGCGGGAGTGATGCCCTCCGACTCCATGACCTCGCGGTACATGGACCACTTGGTGAGGTTCTGCACGGTTCCGTGCGGTAGAACCCTCTCGGAGGCCCAGACATCATCCCCCTCCTGGCCGGAGCGTGCGTTGCCAGCCCAGTGGCCAGATCGCGGCCCGTACGGCGGAACCACAGCGTAACGGTTATCCTGCCCCTGAAGCCCCGGGGGCAGTCTGGAAAAAAAAGAAGAAGAGGAACTGTATTTACTTCAAGATAACAGGGATACGACATACTTAAATTACAGCTGGGTGCTCTACACTCTTAGAAACAGAACCCAGAACCCTAAAGAGTTCTTCTGCTATCTCTGTTGGAGAAGCCGTTTCGGTTCCAGGTAAAAGCTTTTCGCTCAACGAAGAGCCCTCAAATGACGCTTTGTTAAAAAAGGTAAACTTACAGTGTTTGACCTGGAACCGTAAAGAGTTCTACCTGCAGCCTGGTAACCAACCTGTACGATGCATGACGAAGGTGCTGCGTGTCCTGCAGGGCCTCGTCCAGGTACGGATTCCCAAACTTCCGCATCAGCATATTGCGTTCCGGCAGCCGGTACCGGTTTGGGTTCAGGAGATCCCGGTTCTCCTGCAACGCCTCAGAGAGCCTGGGGTTGGTGGGCCGGACGGACAGCGCCCCGCTGTCACCTAGACGATAGTCCACCTGTAGGAGAAAAGGAAACAGTCGCTGAAACACAGGTAAACAGATACGGGCAAAAAGGAAACAGTCACTGGCAGACAGGAAACAGCCACTGACTTACAGGAAACAACCATTGGCACACAGGAAACAGTAACTGGCAAACAGGAAACAGTCACTTACACACAGGAAACAGTCACTGAAACAGGAAACAGTCATTGACACACAGGAAACAGTCACTGAAACAAGAAACAGTTATTGAGGAAGTTGTCATTGGCATCAAGTAAACAGTGACAGACAGGAAACAGTAACTGACCTTCCTCATGTTCTGGTTCATCAGGGCGGCGCCGAGGCGGGGCTTTTGCCCAGGGATCACAAGGGCTCCGTCCCCAAGTCGGTACCGTTTCTGATTAATCAGGTCCTGGTTCTGCGACAGGGCGCCTGACAGGGCTCCCGACAGGTCTGGCCCGCGAGGCTTGCGAGGATCGATGATGACACTTCCATCAGGCAGTTCGTAAGATACTGACTTCAGATACGGGTTCTGAAGAGCTGCCAGCAGGTTCGGGGACCGGGGTTTCCGTGGGTCGATGATGATAGAACCGTCCGGTAGCGTGTAGGAGGCTGACTTCAGGTGTGGGTTCATCAATGCGGAAGAAAGGTTCGGAGAGATCGGAGCGTTGGGATCGGTGATCACAGTTCCTTCTAGGGCGTAGCTGGCATTCCGCATCGCCGGGTTCAGGAGCGCCGAGGACAGATTGGGCGAGGTGGGTTTCCGCGGGTCGATGATTATAGAACCGTCTGGGAGCTCGTAGGAGATCGTCTTCAGGTACGGGTTGGATAACGCCGCCAGGAGGTTCGGAGATCTGGGTTTCCTGGGGTCGATGATAATTGAACCGTCTGGGAGCGTATACGAGGCTGATTTCAGGTGAGGGTTGTTTAACGCGGAAGACAGGTTAGGGGAGATGGGAGCATTGAGGTCTCTAATGGTTCCGTCCGGCAGAGTGTAGGAAGCGTTCATCATCGCTGGGTTCTGGAGCGCGCGGCCGAGGGACGGTGAGACCGGTTTCCTGGGGTCTATGATAATGGTACCGTCTGGTAGAGTATACGACGCTGATTTGAGGTAAGGGTTCGATAATGCCGCCGAGAGGTTCGGATTCTTCTGCTGCTGGGGTCCGATAGCGATGGTACCGTCCGGTAAGGTGTACGATGCCGTCTTTAGCGCCGGGTTCATGAGAGCCGCCGCTAGGTTCGGTGGATCTGTGACGATCGTCCCATGGACTCTGTGGTTCTGGAGGGAGTTGCCAAACCGGGGCTCAGGTTGTAGCGGTCCGTAGGGGGAACGGAGCGGAAGGAGGCCAGCCCGGGATTGAACCATCTGTTGCATCTGTGGGTTCTGCAACGCTCCGTAGTAGTCAGGGACAACGGGTCCGAAGGGGTTGCCCCCTCGGCGCTGGAGCGTCGGGGTTCCAAAGGAGGCGTTCCTCATGTTGGCGTTCTGCAGGGCATTGTGGAGCAGAGGGGAGGGGCCGGGCTCGGAGTGGTAGTCGTATTGGGTCACCACTGGACCGTACGGGTTCCCACGACGCTGTAATGCCGGGCTTCCAAACGAGGCTCCGCGTAGCGCCTGGTTCTGAAGAGCATTGCCTAGCATCGGGGAGGAAGGGGGTAGAGGTTCCTCGTACCCGCCCATAGATCCATAGGAGGACATGGGTTGTTGTAACGGTGACGAGTATGAGGCATTACGTAGCTGTTGGTTCTGGAGCGCCCCCTGGAGCATGGGAGAGGAAGGCATCATAGGATCTTCATAACCCCCCATATCCTGAGCATAGAGCGACATAGGCTGTTGTAGTGGGGAGGTGAAAGAGGCGTTACGTAGCTGTTGGTTCTGGAGCGCCCCCTGGAGCATGGGGGAGGAAGGCATCATAGGATCTTCATAACCCCCCATATCCTGAGCATAGGGCGACATAGGCTGTTGTAGTGGGGAGGTGAAAGAGGCGTTACGTAGCTGTTGGTTCTGGAGCGCCCCCTGGAGCATGGGAGAGGAAGGCTGGGCGTACTCCGGTACCTGTTGGGCATACGGTGACAAGCGAGGAGAGGTGAATGACGCGTTACGGAGGGTTTGGTTCTGGAGCGCCCCCTGCAGCATTGGGGAGGAGGGAACGAACTGTTCTGAATGGCCATAGGGGTCCTGGGCGTAAGAGTCAGAGTAGGGGTCCGGGGACGGGGCGCGGGGGAGTAGGGGGGAAGCACGTATGGAGGGGTGAGGAGAGGAGGGACGGTGGGAGAGGTGAGGGGAGAGGGGAGGGTAGCATTTGAGAGAGGGCTGGGGAGAGGGAGGTGGCATGCCCGGCCCGCGAATAGACTGTCTCTTTATCAGGGGACGACCACGGCCTACGGGTCTCCCGGAGAGGTACCTTCCCGACTCCCTGTGGCTTAGAGGAGGGCGATGGCCTATCTGGGGTGAGGGGTGGTGAGTGAGACGGGGAGAGAGGCGGGGTGAGAGGGTGAGGGCAGTGTGGTTAGAGCGGACTGAGGCTCTAAAGGGAGGGACGTTCTGGGTTGGGGCCATCGGTCGTCCTCGTCTTCCCATGGGGGAAGGTCTGACGGTTCCCATGGGTACGGGGCCGCGACCTCCGAACCGTGGGCGCACCAGAGGAGTTTCGCCCTGTCGCAGGAGACGCGTGGAGTGGTGGGAGAGGGTGGGGGAGGCGGGGCGAGGTGCGGGAGAGAAACTACGTCTGGAGGGAGATGGGGAGGCTCGCATTGAGATGGGGGAGGAGGGTGGGAGGTGGATGGAGTCCCTTGGTCTTGTCCTGACCTGGGGGAGGCAGGGGGAGGCACGACGGGGGGAGGAGGGGAGGGAGTGCCGCGGAGGACCTTCCTCGCTCCAAAGGACTTCCTCCCCAAACGGGAGGGAGAGGGTGAGGAGGGGGAGGCATAACTCTGCATATGGAGCCGCGGGGAGGAGGGGGGGAGAGCGTCGGATCATGGATGCTCGGGGGAGATGGGGAGACGGGGGCGGCGGGGGGAGAGGGCCAGGGAAGGGGGCGCTGGGGCTGGAGTCGTCGATGCGGGGAGTGGGGTGAGGCCATGAAGGATGAGGGGGAGACATCCTCCTGTGGAGAACAGAGGAGGGTCTCTGGCCGAGGGGAGGTAAGCCTCTCATTGAGGGCTGGGGGATGGGGAGAGGCTGCGGGTGGGCAGGGGTGAGCCCCGGGGAGGGGTGCTGGGACATCATCGGGGAAGGGTGGGCTCGCTGGGGGTGGGGGGACATCATCATCTGGGAAGGGTGGGCTCGCTGGGGGTGGGGGGACATCATCATCTGGGAAGGGTGGGCTCGCTGGGGGTGGGGGGACATCCGGGGAGAGCGGGGCATCACAGGGGTTCCGGGGTACCCCATTGGTCCACCCATCATGGCCCCGCCCATCCCATTCGGGGCGTTATGCTGCTTTATCAACATGGCCGTCGGGGTAGGGGCCTGGGGCATCCGCTCTGACATCATCTGTTGTTGCTGTGACATCATATGTAATTGCTGTTGCATCATAATGTCGTCCATCGTTTGTTGTTGTGGTGACATCGTCGTATTGTGCGGGGACATCATGCCTTGTTGCCGTGACATCATATGTAGTTGCTGCTGCATCATAATGTCGTCCATCTGTTGCTGTGGTGACATCATCGGCTGATGTTGTGACATCACCGTATCGTGTGGTGACATCATCTGTTGTTGCTGTTGCATCATCATGTCGTCCATCATCTGCTGTTTTGGTGACATCGTCATACCGCGCGGTGACATCGTCTGTTCTTGCGGTGTGGTCAGCTGTGACATCAGCAGCTGTTGTTGCTCCATCATCTGTTGCTGATGCGACATCATCTTCTGTTGCTGGGCCAACAGCTGTTGCTGTGGTGACATCATCGACATGTCCTGCTCCTCATACTGTATCTCCGATAGGATGTCGTCGTGGTGACCGGGTAGCGGAGGAGGGGGGAAAGGTGCCGGGGGGACGTCCAGACGCTCCTTCCCAAACAGACGTACCTGAGGCCTGGGCACTCTGAAGGCCATCTCAGCCCCCATGGGGTCATACCAATAAGGCATCTGTGTTCCTGGCTGCTGGGAGTTGTAGGCATTGTAGGAGAAGTCTGGGAAAGGTAGTCCCTCTTCGCTGTAGTGCAGCTGGTAGTCCTGGTAAAGACCACCGCCCCCTCTACCTCCCATCATCATCTCCTCATACACACCCATCCCGTCGTCATAGAATCCCCCCTGGCCCTGCATCCCGTTGTCGTAGTGACCTTGCTGGGGGTCCATAATCATCTGCTCGTCATAGAGATTACCATACTCATCGTACTCCTGCTCTGCTCCCATTGGGTCATAGTACTCCATCGCCCCGCCTTCCTCGCCGTACATCCCCATCGGCTGCTGCCCATAGTAACCCCCCATGTCGACGTGGTCGTCATAGTAACTCTGTTGTTGTTGTTGCTGTTGGTAGGGGTCGTAGTATTCACAGCCCTCGTCGTCATAGAGACCCTGCTGGTCATCGTAGTAACCACCCCCGTCATCGTAGAGCCCCGGCTCGTCCTCGTAATAACCCAGGTCCTGCGACGGAACATCGTAGTACTCACCTGTGTCGTCATAGTAATACCCCTGATCGCCCCGCCCCCCGGCAACCTGCTGCTGCCCGTAGGGGTCCTCCTGATCATTGTAACCAGTATGACCACCGTAACCATGACCACCGTGAGCTTTTACAGACCGCCTCTGATATCCCCCTGTTCCTGCCAACCCCCGGGGGTCATACCCTCCCATGACCTGCTGGTCGTACCCCTCTGTGTACTCGTACACATCATCCCCGTCGTCGTCATGCTGATAGCCACCGTTCTGATACCCATAGGTACGATCCCGCTGTGCCTGCTGACCCCTCGTGCTGACCTGTCGGCTGTGACCCCCTCCTCCCTGACGGCCAAACCCTGATCTCTGCCCACCCCCTGCCCAGCCCAGTCCCCCCATGGCACTCTGACGATGCTTGGTAGAGATAAACCGCTTGGTCAGCCAGTTGGTGGCCCCGGCAACCTGCCCTAGCAAATGACTCTGGGCCTTGAAGTCCGGCTCTCCGTTGGCCGTTTTCTTCCTGAACAGACCGTTGAAGAACCCAACTTTCTTCTCTTGTCCTTCTGTTCCTCTCCCCAGTCTGATCAACATGTAGGACTGCTTCTTCCCACCATCCTTCTTCTGCTCCTTCTCCTTCGCCTCCTTCTCTTTCAACTTCTTGACCTTCTTGGAGTGGTTGAACCGCATCATGAACTTAGATGTGTTTTTCAGTATTGACTCCCTGCGCGTCTTCTTCTTCACCTTGTTCTCGCGGTTTCTGTGGAGGGAGGAGGGAGGGAGGGAAGGAGGGAGGAGGTGGGGGAGGGAGGGGACGAAGGAGGGAGGGGGCGGGGGAGGGAGGGAGGGAGGGAGGGGGCGAAGGAGGGGGCGAAGGAGGGAGGGAGGGAGGGAGGGTTTGACGGAGGGAGGGAGGGGGAGGGAGGGTTTGAAGGAGGGAGGGTTTGACGGAGGGAGGGAGGAAGTGGGGGAGGGAGGGAGGGAGGGAGGGATGGTGGGAGGGAGGGAGGGAGGGATGGGGGAGGGAGAGGGGAGGGAGGGGGAGGGAGGGAGGAAGTGAGGGAGGGTTCGATGGAGGGAGGGAGGGTAGGTTCGATGGAGGGAGGGAGTGAGGGAGGGGGCGAGGGAGGGTTCGATGGAGACAGGAAGCGGGGGAGGGTTGGAGGGAGTGAGGGAGGGAGGGAGGGAGGGAGGAAGCGGGGGAGGGTTGGAGGGAGGGAGGGGGCGAGGGAGGGAGGGAGGGAGGAAGCGGGGGAGGGTTGGAGGGAGGGAGGGAGGGAGGGGGCGAGGGATGGAGGGAGTAAAGTATAGTTATGGAACTATAAAAAGACTATTACCGGTGATCCCTGGACTATTGTGTAATGATCTCAAAGGCATTACAATCCCTGGACTATTGTGTAATGGTCTCAAAGGCATTACAATCCCTGGACTATTGTGTAATGGTCTCAAAGGCATTACAATCCCTGGACTATTGTGTAATGGTCTCAAAGGCATTACAATCCCTGGACTATTGTGTAATGGTCTCAAAGGCATTACAATCCCTGGACTATTGTGTAATGATCTCAAAGGGATTACAGTAAATAATGTAAAGTTAAAAAGTGAAATAGGCCCATACTTGCGTAGACGTTTCCCCAGGCCCATGAACAGTCTGGAGGTTCCTCCCATCTTCTTCCTGGAGTTCCTCCGTCTCCGGACCCCCGAAAACCTCATGAACATCCTGGACAAGTTCTTCAGGCCCTTCTTAGGGAGCTCTTTAACCGAAGGTTGTGGAGACACCTCCTTCTTCCTCTTCTCTTTCTTCTTGTTTTTCTCTTCTCCCTTCCCTCCTTTGTCTTTATGACGAAGGCCGTCTTTAGACTTCTTCTTGCGCTTCCTGTCGTCCTCGTCCTCGTCCTCCTCTTCCTCGTCTTCTTCTTCTTCGTATTCTTCATCTTCGTCCCCGCGGCGACCATGGGACTTCCCCTTAGTAGATTTACCCCCTCGACCCCTCCCTCTATCATCGTCAGAGTTTTCCTCTTCCTCCTCCTCCTCCTCTTCCTCACTCAGGAACTCCTCTTCTGACTCCTCCTTCTTTGCCTTCCCTTTATCTTTTCCTTTCTTGTCCTCCTTTTGTCCTTTTCCTTTTGTGGGAGGCTCCTCCTTGCCTTTCTTCCCTCCTTTCTTGTCCTCCTTTCCTCCCTTCTTTCTGTCATCTTTCCCTGTCTTTACCTCCTCTTTCTGTTTCTCAGGTTCCGGCTTGCCTCCTTTCTTGTCTTTCTTGTTGTCTTTCTTCGGCATCCTGATTGGCTGTTAGAGACTCACCATGTCCTCTACTGGAAACCTGCTATACACACGAACACGCACACACACACCTGTTAGCTAAGAACAGTTTATGCATGAAAGATAACACCTAATTTCAATTACATTCTAAAACAAGCCGATACCTTGTTACTTCTAATACATTTAAAACAGTCATTCAGTGTGCCATGCCTGTGTCCTTGGATGTGACTTGTATGTTACCTGTATGTTACCTGTATGTTACCTGTCCTGTATGTTACCTGTATGTTACCTGTATGTTACCTGTCCTATATGTTAACTGTCCTGTATGTTACCTGTCCTTGGATGTGACTTGTATGTTACCTGTATGTTACCTGTCCTTGGATGTGACTTGTATGTTACCTGTATGTTACCTGTCCTGTATGTTACCTGTCCTATATGTTACCTGTATGTTACCTGTATGTTACCTGTATGTTACCTGTCCTATATGTTACCTGTATGTTACCTGTCCTATATGTTAACTGTCCTATATGTTACCTGTATGTTACCTGTATGTTACCTGTATGTTACCTGTCCTATATGTTACCTGTATGTTACCTGTATGTTACCTGTCCTATATGTTAACTGTCCTATATGTTACCTGTATGTTACCTGTATGTTACCTGTCCTGTATGTTACCTGTATGTTACCTGTATATTACCTGTCCTATATGTTAACTGTCCTAAATGTTACCTGTATGTTACCTGTATGTTACCTGTTTGTTACCTGTCCTGTATGTTACCTGTCCTGTATGTTACCTCTATGTTACCTGTATATTACCTGTACGTTACCTGTATTTTACCTGTATGTTACCTGTATGTTACCTGTATGTTACCTGTATATTACCTGTATGTTACCTGTATGTTACCTGTATATTACCTGTATGTTACCTGTATGTTACCTGTATATTACCTGTATATTACCTGTATATTACCTGTATATTACCTGTATGTTACCTGTATGTTACCTGTATGTTACCTGTATGTTACCTGTATATTACTTGTATATTACCTGTATATTACCTGTATATTACCTGTATATTACCTGTATGTTACCTGTATGTTACCTGTATATTACCTGTATGTTACCTGTATATTACCTGTATGTTACCTGTATATTACCTGAATGTTACCTGTGTATTACCTGTATATTACCTGTATGTTACCTGTATATTACCTGTATGTTACCTGTATATTACCTGTATATTACCTGTATATTACCTGTATGTTACCTGTATGTTACCTGTATGTTACCTGTATGTTACCTGTATGTTACCTGTATATTACTTGTATATTACCTGTATATTACCTGTATATTACCTGTATGTTACCTGTATGTTACCTGTGTATTACCTGTATATTACCTGTATATTACCTGTATGTTACCTGTATGTTACCTGTATATTACCTGTATGTTACCTGTATATTACCTGTATATTACCTGTATATTACCTGTATATTACCTGTATATTACCTGTATATTACCTGTATGTTACCTGTATGTTACCTGTATATTACCTGTATATTACCTGTATGTTACCTGTATATTACCTGTATGTTACCTGTGTATTACTTGTATATTACCTGTATGTTACCTGTATATTACCTGTATGTTACCTGTATATTACCTGTATATTACCTGTATATTACCTGTATATTACCTGTATGTTACCTGTATATTACCTGTATGTTACCTGTGTATTACCTGTATATTACCTGTATATTACCTGAATGTTACCTGTATATTACCTGTATATTACCTGTGTATTACCTGTATATTACCTGTATGTTACCTGTATGTTACCTGAATGTTACCTGTATATTACCTGTATATTACCTGTGTATTACCTGTATATTACCTGTATATTACCTGTATATTACCTGTGTATTACCTGTATATTACCTGAATGTTACCTGTATATTACCTGTATATTACCTGTATGTTACCTGTATATTACCTGTATATTACCTGTATGTTACCTGTGTATTACCTGTATATTACCTGAATGTTACCTGTATGTTACCTGTATATTACCTGTATGTTACCTGTGTATTACCTGTATATTACCTGTATATTACCTGAATGTTACCTGTATATTACCTGTATATTACCTGTATATTACCTGAATGTTACCTGTATATTACCTGTATATTACCTGTATATTACCTGTATGTTACCTGTATGTTACCTGTATATTACTTGTATATTACCTGTATATTACCTGTATATTACCTGTATGTTACCTGTATATTACCTGTATATTACCTGTATATTACCTGTATATTACCTGTATGTTACCAGTGTGTGTGAGTAGCGTACTTTACCTGTGTGTCCTTGCGTAGCGTGCCTCGGTTTAAATCCTCACGGTGAGGTGTGTGTTGAAGAGTGTGTCGTCCTAAAAGCAGAGGTCACTGCTGATCCCGGAGAACATATCGGGGGACACACAGACAGACAGGAGAGAGCTGTTAGTCAGACGACCGGTCTGTTGACGGCGGCTGCCACACACTATCCAAACCAGTCAGAGAAAGGTATCAGATTGTGTTGGGTGAGATGTGTTCCTAATATACAGATGGCCCAGAGACTCCCTACCAACAACACAGATCCCACAGCAGCATTAACCAACTAGACTCTTAGACTCAGACCTCTGACAGCTAGCGCCTCTCTGTTCAGAGGAATTCCCTCCGTGTGAGAGATGTCTAAGGGTAAAGAGGGTGCTGATAACCAGGCAGCTCCACAACAACTACCTACAAGACGAGACAGCTTCTAACGAGGCCTTGTGGCCTCCAACACAGCAACTACCTACAAGACAGGTAGCCTCTAACGAGGCCTTGTGGCCTCCAACACAGCAACTACCTACAAGACAGGCCCTAATGAGGCCCTGTAGCCTCCAACACAGCAACTACCTACAAGACAGCCCCTAATGAGGCCCTGTAGCCTCCAACACAGCAACTACCAACAAGACAGCCCCTAATGAGGCCCTGTAGTCTCCAACACAGCAACTACCAACAAGACAGCCCCTATCGAGAGCCTCTAGCCTCCAACACAGCAACTACCTACAAGACAGCCCCTAACGAGGCCCTGTAGCCTCCAACACAGCAACTACCTACAAGACAGCCCCTAACGAGACCCTGTAGCCTCAAAAACACAGCAACTACCTACAAGACATTCTCTAATGAGGCCCTGTAGCCTCCAACACAGCAACTACCTATAAGACAGCCCCTAACGAGGCCCTGTAGCCTCCAACACAGCAACTACCTACAAGACAGCCCCTATCGAGAGCCTCTAGCCTCCAACACAGCAACTACCTACAAGACAGCCCCTAACGAGGCCCTGTAGCCTCCAACACAGCAACTACCTACAAGACAGCCCCTAACGAGGCCCTGTAGCCTCCAACACAGCAACTACCTACAAGACAGCCCCTAATGAGACCTCCAACACATTAACTACCTACAAGACAGCCCCTAACGAGGCCCTGTAGCCTCCAACACAGCAACTACCTACAAGACAGCCCCTAATGAGGCCCTGTAGCCTCCAACACAGCAACTACCTACAAGACAGCCCCTAATGAGGCCCTGTAGCCTCCAACACAGCAACTACCTACAAGACAGCCCCTAATGAGGCCCTGTAGCCTCCAACACAGCAACTACCTACAAGACAGCCCCTAACGAGGCCCTGTAGCCTCCAACACAGCAACTACCTATAAGACAGCCCCTAACGAGGCCCTGTAGCCTCCAACACAGCAACTACCTGAAAGACAGCCCCTATCGAGAGCCTCTAGCCTCCAACACAGCAACTACCTACAAGACAGCCCCTAATGAGGCCCTGTAGCCTCCAACACAGCAACTACCTTCAAGACAGCCCCTAATGAGACCTCCAACACATTAACTACCTTCAAGACAGCCCCTAATGAGGCCCTGTAGCCTCCAACACAGCAACTACCTACAAGACAGCCCCTAACGAGGCCCTGTTACCTACAAGAAAGACAGCCCCTAACGAGGCCCTGTAGCCTCCAACACAGCAACTACCTTCAAGACAGCCCCTAACGAGGCCCTGTAGCCTCCAACACAGCAACTACCTTCAAGACAGCCCCTAATGAGACCTCCAACACAGCAACTACCTACAAGACAGCCCCTAACGAGGCCCTGTAGCCTCCAACACAGCAACTACCTACAAGACAGCCCCTAACGAGGCCCTGTAGCCTCCAACACAGCAACTACCTGTCAGCCCCTAACGAGGCCCTGTAGCCTCCAACACAGCAACTACCTGTGACAGCCCCTAATGAGGCCCTGTAGCCTCCAACACAGCATCTACCTACAAGACAGCCCCTAATGAGACCTCCAACACAGCAACTACCTACAAGAAACAGAGCTTCTAACGAGGCCCTGTAGCCTCCAACACAGCAACTACCTACAAGACAGCCCCTAACGAGGCCCTGTAGCCTCCAACACAGCAACTACCTACAAGACAGCCTGTAATGAGGCCCTGTAGCCTCCAACACAGCAACTACCTACAAGACAGCCCCTAATGAGGCCCTGTAGCCTCCAACACAGCAACTACCTACAAGACAGCCCCTAACGAGGCCCTGTAGCCTCCAACACAGCAACTACCTACAAGACAGCCCCTAACGAGGCCCTGTAGCCTCCAACACAGCAACTACCTACAAGACAGCCCCTAACGAGACCCTGTAGCCTCCAACACAGCAACTACCTACAAGACAGCCCCTAATGAGGCCCTGTAGCCTCCAACACAGCATCTACCTACAAGACAGCCCCTAATGAGGCCCTGTAGCCTCCAACACAGCAACTACCTATAAGACAGCCCCTAACGAGGCCCTGTAGCCTCCAACACAGCAACTACCTGAAAGACAGCCCCTATCGAGAGCCTCTAGCCTCCAACACAGCAACTACCTACAAGACAGCCCCTAACGAGGCCCTGTAGCCTCCAACACAGCAACTACCTACAAGACAGCCCCTAACGAGACCCTGTAGCCTCCAACACAGCAACTACCTACAAGACAGCCCCTAACGAGGCCCTGTAGCCTCCAACACAGCAACTACCTACAAGACAGCCCCTAACGAGACCCTGTAGCCTCCAACACAGCAACTACCTACAAGACAGCCCCTAATGAGGCCCTGTAGCCTCCAACACAGCAACTACCTACAAGACAGCCCCTAACGAGGCCCTGTAGCCTCCAACACAGCAACTACCTACAAGACAGCCCCTAACGAGACCCTGTAGCCTCCAACACAGCAACTACCTACAAGACAGCCCCTAACGAGACCCTGTAGCCTCCAACACAGCATCTACCTACAAGACAGCCCCTAATGAGGCCCTGTAGCCTCCAACACAGCAACTACCTACAA
>NC_088410.1:1783328-1798328 GCF_034236695.1 Oncorhynchus nerka | reverse complement strand
GCCTACCTATCTACCTGTTATCTACCTACCTGACCAGCCTACCTATCAACCCACTACCTACCTGACCAGCCTACCTATCTACCCACTATCAACCTACCTGACCAGCCTACCTATCAACCCACTATGTACCTGACCAGCCTACCTATCTACCCATTATCTATCTACCTGACCAGCCTACCTATCTACCCATTATCTATCTACCTGACCAGCCTACCTATCTATCCACCCTCTATCTACTAACCTGACCAGCCTACCTATCTACCCACTATCTGTCTACCAACCTGACCAGCCTACCTGTCTACCCACTCTCTATCTACCAACCTGACCAGCCTACCTATCCACCCATTATCTACCTACCTGACCAGGCTACCTATCTACCCACTATATATCTACCAACCCTGGCCAGTTTACCTGTCTACCCACTCTCTATCTACCAACCTGACCAGCCTACCTATCTACCCACTCTCTATCTACCAAACTGACCAGCCTACCTATCCACCCATTATCTACCTACCTGACCAGGCTACCTATCTACCAACCCTGACCAGCTTACCTATCCACCCACTATCTACCTGCCTGATCAGCCTACCTATCTACCCACGATCTACCTACCTGAACAGCCTACCTATATACCCACTATCTACCTACCTGACCAGTCTACCTATCTACCCACTACCTACCAGACAAGCCTACCTATCTACCCATTATATACCCATCTACCCACTATCTATCTACCTACCTACCTGACCAGCCTACCTATCTACCCAATACCTACATACCTGACCAACCTACCTACCCACTATCTACCTACCTGATCAGCCTACCTATCTACCCGTTATCTACTAACTTGAAAAGCCTACCTATCTACCCACTCTCTATCTACCAACCTGACCAGCTTACCTGTCTACCAACCATCTGTCTACCAACCTTACCAGCCTACCTATCTACCCAATATATATCTACCTGACCAGCCTACCTATCTACCCGTTATCTACTAACCTGACCAGCCTACCTATCCACCCATTATCTACCTACCTGACCAGCCTACCTCTCTACCCACTACCTACCTACCTGCCCAGGCTACCTATCTACCCACAATCTATCTACCAACCTGACCAGCCTACCTATCTACCCACTCTCTATCTACCAACCTGACCAGCCTACCTATCTACCCTCAATCTATCTACCAACCTGACCAGCCTACCTATCCACCCATTATCTACCTACCTGACCAGCCTACCTATCTACCCATTATCTATCTACCTGACCAGCCTACCTATCTACCCACTCTCTATCTACCAACCTGACCAGCCTACCTATCTACCCACAATCTATCTACCAACCTGACCAGCATACCTATCCACCCATTATCTACCTACCTGACCAGCCTACCTATCTACCCACTCTATATCTACCTGACCAGCCTACCTATCTACCCGTTATCTACCAACGTGACCAGCCTACCTATCTACCCGTTATCTACCTACCTGCCCAGGCTACCTATCTACCCACAATCTATCTACCAACCTGACCAGCCTACCTCTCTACCCACTCTCTATCTACCAACCTGACCAGCCTACCTATCTACCCACTCTCTATCTACCAAACTGACCAGCCTACCTATCCACCCATTATCTACCTACCTGACCAGGCTACCTATCTACCACCCAGACCAGCTTACCTGTCTACCCACCATCTACCTACCTGATCAGCCTACCTATCTACCCACGATCTACCTACCTGAACAGTCTACCTATATACCCACTATCTACCTACCTGACCAGTCTACCTATCTACCCACTACCTACCAGACAAGCCTACCTATCTACCCATTATATACCCATCTATCTATCTACCTACCTACCTGACCAGCCTACCTATCTACCCAATACCTACATACCTGACCAACCTACCTACCCACTATCTACCTACCTGATCAGCCTACCTATCTACCCGTTATCTACCTACCTGACCAGCCTACCTATCAACCCACTACCTACCTGACCAGCCTACCTATCCACCCACTACCTACCAGACCAGCCTACCTATCTACCCACTATATACCTACCTGACCAGCCTACCTATCTACCCAATACCTACATACCTGACCAGCCTACCTACCTACCCAATCAGCCTACCTATCTACCCGTTATCTACCTACCTGACCAGCCTACCTATCTACCCACTATCTACCTACCTGACCAGCCTACCTATCAACCCACTATGTACCTGACCAGCCTACCTATCTACCCATTATCTATCTACCTGACCAGCCTACCTATCCACCCATTATCTACCTACCTGACCAGCCTACCTATCTATCCACCCTCTATCTACTAACCTGACCAGCCTACCTATCTACCCACTATCTGTCTACCAACCTGACCAGCCTACCTGTCTACACACTATATATCTACCGGACCAGCCTACCTATCTACCAACCTGACCAGCTTACCTGTCTACCCACTATATATCTACCTGACCAGGCTACCTATCTACCAACCTGACCAGTCTACCTATCTACTTGTTATCTACCAACCTGACCAGCCTACCTGTCTACCCACTATCTGTCTACCAACCCTGACCAGCTTACCTGTCTACCCACTATATATACCTGACCAGCCTACCTGTCTACCCTTTATCTGTCTACCAACCTGACCAGCCGACCTATCTACCCATTATCTGTCTACCAACCTGACCAGCCTACCTCTCTACCCATTATCTGTCTACCAACCTGACCAGCCGACCTATCTACCCATTATCTGTCTACCAACCTGACCAGCCGACCTATCTACACACTATATATCTACCTGAAAAGCCTACCTATCTACCCATTATCTATCTACAAACCTGACCAGCTTACCTGTCTACCAACCATATGTCTACCAACCTTACCAGCCTACCTGTCTACACACTATATATCTACCTGACCAGCCTACCTATCTACCCGTTATCTACCAACCTGACCAGCCTACCTATCCACCCATTATCTACCTACCTGACCAGCCTACCTCTCTACCCACTACCTACCTACCTGCCCAGGCTACCTATCTACCCACAATCTATCTACCAACCTGACCAGCCTACCTATCTACCCACTCTCTATCTACCAACCTGACCAGCCTACCTATCTACCCACAATCTATCTACCAACCTGACCAGCCTACCTATCCACCCATTATCTACCTAGCTGACCAGCCTACCTATCTACCCATTATCTATCTACCTGACCAGCCTACCTATCTACCCACTCTCTATCTACCAACCTGACCAGCCTACCTATCTACCCACAATCTATCTACCAACCTAACCAGCCTACCTATCCACCCATTATCTACCTACCTGACCAGCCTACCTATCTACCCACTATATATCTACCTGACCAGCCTACCTATCTACCCGTTATCTACCAACCTGACCAGCCTACCTCTCTACCCACTACCTACCTACCTGCCCAGGCTACCTATCTACCCACAATCTTTCTACCAACCTGACCAGCCTACCTATCTACCCACTCTCTGTCTACCAACCTGACCAGCCTACCTATCTACCCACAATCTATCTACCAACCTGACCAGCCTACCTATCCACCCATTATCAACCTACCTGACCAGCCTACCTATCTACCCATTATCTATCTACCTGACCAGCCTACCTATCCACCCATTATCTACCTACCTGACCTGACCTGCCTACCTATCTACCCACAATCTATCTACCAACCTGACCAGCCTACCTATCTACCCACTCTCTATCTACCAACCTGAAAAGCCTACCTATCCACCCATTATCTACCTACCTGACCAACCTACCTCTCTACAAACTCTCTATCTACCAACCTGACCAGCCTACCTATCTACCCACTCTCTATCTACCAAGCTGACCAGCCTACCTATCTACCCACTCTCTATCTAACAACCTGACCAGCCTACCTGTCTACCCACTATATATACCTGACCAGCCTACCTGTCTACCCACTATATATACCTGACCAGCCTACCTATCTACCCATTATCTACCTACCTGACCAGCCTACCTATCTACCCACTATCTGTCTCACAACCTGACCAGCCTACCTATCTACTTGTTATCTACCAACCTGACCAGCCTACCTATCTACCCATTATCTACCTACCTGACCAGCCTACCTATCTACTTGTTATCTACCAACCTGACCAGCCTACCTATCTACTTGTTATCTACCAACCTGACCAGCCTACCTATCTACTTGTTATCTACCAACCTGACCAGCCTACCTATCTACCCATTATCTATCTACCTGACCAGCCTTCCTATCTACCCGTTATCTACCTACCTGACCAGCCTACCTATCAACCCACTACCTACCTGACCAGCCTACCTATCCACCCACTACCTACCATACCAGCCTACCTATCTACCCACTATATACCTACCTGACCAGCCTACCTATCTACCCAATACCTACATACCTGACCAGCCTACCTACCTACCCACTATCTACCTACCTGAAAAGCCTACCTATCAACCCACTATGTACCTGTTATCTACCTACCTGACCAGCCTACCTATCAACCCACTATCTACCTGTTATCTACCTACCTGACCAGCCTACCTATCTACCCACTATCTACCTACCTGACCAGCCTACCTATCTACCCATTATCTACCTACCTGACCAGCCTACCTATCTACCCACTATCTACCAACCTGACCAGCTACCAACCTGACCAGCCTCCTATCTACTTGTTATCTACCAACCTGACCAGCCTACCTATCTACCCATTATCTGTCTTCCTACCTAACCAACCAAACTATCTACCTACTACCTACCTGACCAGTCTACCGATCTACCAATTATCTACCTACCTACCTGACCAGCCAAACTATCTATCCACCTTCCTGACCAGCCTACCTGTCCACTCACTTTTCAGGAAGTATTCACACTTCCTAACTAGGCTGGTTGCCAGATCCTCTTCTACCTACCTGACTAGGCTGGTTGCCAGGTTCTCTTCTACCTACCTGACTAGGCTGGTTGCCAGATCTTGTGATACATACTGTGTTGTCAGATCCTCTTCTCTACCTACCTGACTAGGCTGGTTGTCAGATCCTCTTCTACCTACCTGACTAGGCTGGTTGCCAGATCCTCTTCTACCTACCTGACTAGGCTGGTTGCCAGGTTCTCCTTCTACCTACCTGACTAGGCTGGTTGCCAGATCTTGTGATACATACTGTGTTGCCAGGTCCTCTTCTCCCCTACCTGACTAGGCTGGTTGCCAGACCCTCTTCTACCTACCTGACTAGGCTGGTTGCCAGATCCTCTTCTGCCTACCTGACTAGGCTGGTTGCCAGGTCCTCTTCTACCTACCTGACTAGGCTGGTTGTCAGATCCTCTTCTACCTACCTGACTAGGCTGGTTGTCAGATCCTCTTCTGCCTACCTGACTAGGCTGGTTGCCAGATCCTCTTCTACCTACCTGACTAGGCTGGTTGCCAGGTCCTCTTCTCCCTACCTGACTAGGCTGGTTGCCAGATCCTTCTCTAACTACCTGACTAGGCTGGTTGCCAGATCCTTCTCTACCTACCTGACTAGGCTGGTTGCCAGATCCTCTTCTACCTACCTGACTAGGCTGGTTGCCAGATCCTTCTCTACCTACCTGACTAGGCTGGTTGCCAGACCCTCTTCTACCTACCTGACTAGGCTGGTTGCCAGATCCTTCTCTAACTACCTGACTAGGCTGGTTGCCAGATCCTTCTCTACCTACCTGACTAGGCTGGTTGCCAGATCCTCTCCTCTTCTACCTACCTGACTAGGCTGGTTGCCAGATCCTTCTCTACCTACCTGACTAGGCTGGTTGCCAGACCCTCTTCTACCTACCTGACTAGGCTGGTTGCCAGATCCTGTGATACACACTGTGTTGCCAGGTTCTCTTCTCCCTACCTCACTAGGCTGGTTGCCAGATCCTCTTCTACCTACCTGACTAGGCTGGTTGCCAGATCCTGTGATACATACTGTGTTGCCAGGTTCTCTTCTACCTACCTGACTAGGCTGGTTGCCAGGTCCTCTTCTACCTACCTGACTAGGCTGGTTGCCAGATCCTGTGATACACACTGTGTTGCCAGACACTCTTCTCCCTACCTGACTAGGCTGGTTGCCAGATCCTGTGATACATACTGTGTTGCCAGGTTCTCTTCTCCCTACCTGACTAGGCTGGTTGCCAGATCCTGTGATACATACTGTGTTGCCAGGTTCTCTTCTCCCTACCTGACTAGGCTGGTTGCCAGATCCTGTGATACATACTGTGTTACCAGGTTCTCTTCTCCCTACCTGACTAGGCTGGTTGCCAGATCCTGTGAAACATACTGTGTTACCAGGTTCTCTTCTCCCTACCTGACTAGGCTGGTTGCCAGATCCTGTGATACATACTGTGTTACCAGGTTCTCTTCTCCCTACCTGACTAGGCTGGTTGCCAGATCCTGTGATACATACTGTGTTGCCAGGTTCTCTTCTCCCTACCTGACTAGGCTGGTTGCCAGATCCTGTGATACATACTGTGTTGCCAGGTTCTCTTCTCCCTACCTGACTAGGCTGGTTGCCAGATCCTGTGATACATACTGTGTTACCAGGTTCTCTTCTCCCTACCTGACTAGGCTGGTTGCCAGATCCTGTGATACATACTGTGTTGCCAGGTCCTCTTCTCCCTACCTGACTAGGCTGGTTGCCAGACCCTCTTCTCCCTACCTGACTAGGCTGGTTGCCAGATCCTGTGATACATACTGTGTTGCCAGGTTCTCTTCTTCTCTAACGACCTAGTTGACAGATAAATAGTCACTGGGGGAGGCATTGATTCAAAAGGAATCGCTCAACACACACACACACACACACACACACACACACACACACACACACACACACAGGTCTAAATATAGCATAGCTGCAGGTAGCAATCAGCCACAACAAAGCGAGACACACACACACACACACACACAGACCCCCCCACACACACACACACACACACACACACAGACCCCCCCACACACACAGACACACACACACACACACACACATGGACACAAACAAAACACATTCTCTCACAGTGAACGTAGGTAGAAGTATGTTTCATTCAATGATATAGTTGAAGTATGTTTGTCTGATGTAGTTGAAGTATGTTTCATTCAATGATGTAGTTGAAGTATGTTTGTCTGATGTAGTTGAAGTATGTTTCATTCAATGATGTAGTTGAAGTATGTTTCATTCAATGATGTAGTTGAAGTATGTTTCATTCAATGAAGTATGTTTCATTCAATGATGTAGTTGAAGTATGTTTGTCTGATGTAGTTGAAGTATGTTTCATTCAATGATGTAGTTGAAGTATGTTTCATTCAATGATGTAGTTGAAGTATGTTTCATTCAATGATGTAGTTGAAGTATGTTTGTCTGATGTAGTTGAAGTATGTTTCATTCAATGATGTAGTTGAAGTATGTTTGAATGATGTAGTTGAAGTATGTTTGTCTGATGTAGTTGAAGTATGTTTGTCTGATGTAGTTGAAGTATGTTTGAATGATGTAGTTGAAGTATGTTTGTCTGATGTAGTTGAAGTATGTTTGTCTGATGTAGTTGAAGTATGTTTGTCTGATGTAGTTGAAGTATGTTTGTCTGATGTAGTTGAAGTATGTTTGTCTGATGTAGTTGAAGTATGTTTCATTCAATGATGTAGTTGAAGTATGTTTGAATGATGTAGTTGAAGTATGTTTGTATGATGTAGTTGAAGTATGTTTGAATGATGTAGTTGAAGTATGTTTGAATGATGTAGTTGAAGTATGTTTGTCTGATGTAGTTGAAGTATGTTTGAATGATGTAGTTGAAGTATGTTTGAATGATGTAGTTGAAGTATGTTTGTCTGATGTAGTTGAAGTATGTTTGTATGTTTGAATGATGTAGTTGAAGTATGTTTGTATGGTGTAGTTGAAGTATGTTTGTCTGATGTAGTTGAAGTATGTTTGTCTGATGTAGTTGAAGTATGTTTGTCTGATGTAGTTGAAGTATGTTTGAATGATGTAGTTGAAGTATGTTTGTATGGTGTAGTTGAAGTATGATGTAGTTGAAGTATGTTTGAATGATGTAGTTGAAGTATGTTTGAAATGATGTAGTTGAAGTATGTTTGTTCAATGATGTAGTTGAAGTATGTTTGTCAATGATGTAGTTGAAGTATGTTTGTCTGATGTAGTTGAAGTATGTTTGTCTGATGTAGTTGAAGTATGTTTGAATGATGTAGTTGAAGTATGTTTGTCTGATGTAGTTGAAGTATGTTTGTCTGATGTAGTTGAAGTATGTTTGTCTGATATGATGATGTAGTTGAAGTATGTTTGTTCAATGATGTAGTTGAAGTATGTTTGAATGATGTAGTTGAAGTATGTTTGAATGATGTAGTTTAAGTATGTTTGTCTGATGTGAGTTGAAGTATGTTTGAATGATGTAGTTGAAGTATGTTTGTATGATGTAGTTGAAGTATGTTTGTCTGATGTAGTTGAAGTATGTTTGTCTGATGTAGTTGAAGTATGTTTGAATGATGTAGTTGAAGTATGTTTCATTCAATGATGTAGTTGAAGTATGCATTCAATGATGTAGTTGAAGTATGCAATTGATGTAGTTGAAGTTGATGTTTGAATGATGTAGTTGAAGTATGTTTGTCTGATGTAGTTGAAGTATGTTTGAATGATGTAGTTGAAGTATGTTTGAATGATGTAGTTGAAGTATGTTTGAATGATATAGTTGAAGTATGTTTGAAATGATGTAGTTGAAGTATGTTTGAATGATATAGTTGAAGTATGTTTGTATGATGTAGTTGAAGTATGTTTGTATGATGTAGTTGAAGTATGTTTGTATGATGTAGTTGAAGTATGTTTCATTCAATGATGTAGTTGAAGTATGTTTGAATGATGTAGTTGAAGTATGTTTGTCTGATGTAGTTGAAGTATGTTTGTCTGATGTAGTTGAAGTATGTTTGAATGATATAGTTGAAGTATGTTTGAATGATGATATAGTTGATGTAGTTGAAGTATGTTTGTATGATGTAGTTGAAGTATGTTTGAATGATGTAGTTGAAGTATGTTTGAATGATGTAGTTGAAGTATGTTTGTATGATGTAGTTGAAGTATGTTTGAATGATGTAGTTGAAGTATGTTTGTATGATATAGTTGAAGTATGTTTGTCTGATGTAGTTGAAGTATGTTTGTATGTTTGAATGATGTAGTTGAAGTATGTTTGTCTGATGTAGTTGAAGTATGTTTGAATGATATAGTTGAAGTATGTTTGTATGATATAGTTGAAGTATGTTTGTATGTTTGAATGATGTAGTTGAAGTATGTTTGTCTGATGTAGTTGAAGTATGTTTGAATGATGTAGTTGAAGTATGTTTGTCTGATGTAGTTGAAGTATGTTTGTATGTTTGAATGATGTAGTTGAAGTATGTTTGAATGATGTAGTTGAAGTATGTTTCATTCAATGATGTAGTTGAAGTATGTTTGTATGATGTAGTTGAAGTATGTTTGAAATGATGTAGTTGAAGTATGTTTGAATGATGTAGTTGAAGTATGTTTCATTCAATGATGTAGTTGAAGTATGTTTGTATGATGTAGTTGAAGTATGTTTGTCTGATATAGTTGAATTATGTTTCATTCAATGATATAGTTGAAGTATGTTTGAATGATGTAGTTGAAGTATGTTTGTATGTTTGAATGATGTAGTTGAAGTATGTTTGTCTGATATAGTTGAAGTATGTTTGTATGATATAGTTGAAGTATGTTTGTATGTTTGAATGATGTAGTTGAAGTATGTTTGAATGATGTAGTTGAAGTATGTTTCATTCAATGATGTAGTTGAAGTATGTTTGTCTGATGTAGTTGAAGTATGTTTGTATGATGTAGTTGAAGTATGTTTGTATGATGTAGTTGAAGTATGTTTGTCTGATGTAGTTGAAGTATGTTTGAATGATGTAGTTGAAGTATGTTTGTCTGATGTAGTTGAAGTATGTTTGTATGATGTAGTTGAAGTATGTTTGTCTGATGTAGTTGAAGTATGTTTGAATGATGTAGTTGAAGTATGTTTGTCTGATGTAGTTGAATTATGTTTCATTCAATGATGTAGTTGAAGTATGTTTGTATGATGTAGTTGAAGTATGTTTCAATGATGTAGTTGAAGTATGTTTGTCTGATGTAGTTGAAGTATGTTTCATTCAATGATGTAGTTGAAGTATGTTTCATTCAATGATGTAGTTGAAGTATGTTTGTCTGATGTAGTTGAAGTATGTTTCAATGATGTAGTTGAAGTATGTTTGAATGATGTAGTTGAAGTATGTTTGATTCAATGATGTAGTTGAAGTATGTTTGTCTGATGTAGTTGAAGTATGTTTGTATGATGTAGTTGAAGTATGTTTGAATGATGTAGTTGAAGTATGTTTGTATGATGGGGTTGAAGTATGTTTGAATGATGAAGAAGCATGTTTGTCTGATGTAGTTGAAGTGTTTGTCTGATGTAGTTGAAGTATGTTTGTCAATGATGTAGTTGAAGTATGTTTGTCTGATGTAGTTGAAGTATGTTTGTCAATGATGTAGTTGAAGTATGTTTGAATGATGTAGTTGAAGTATGTTTGTCTGATGTAGTTGAAGTATGTTTGTCTGATGTAGTTGAAGTATGTTTGTCATGATGTAGTTGAAGTATGTTTGTAATGATGTAGTTGAAGTATGTTTGTATGATGTAGTTGAAGTATGTTTGTCAATGATGTAGTTGAAGTATGTTTGTATGATGTAGTTGAAGTATGTTTGTCAATGATGTAGTTGAAGTATGTTTGTCATGATGTAGTTGAAGTATGTTTGTCATGATGTAGTTGAAGTATGTTTGTATGATGTAGTTGAAGTATGTTTCATTCAATGATGTAGTTGAAGTATGTTTGTATGATGTAGTTGAAGTATGTTTGTATGATGTAGTTGAAGTATGTTTGAATGATGTAGTTGAAGTATGTTTGATTCAATGATGTAGTTGAAGTATGTTTGTATGATGTAGTTGAAGTATGTTTGTATGATGTAGTTGAAGTATGTTTGAATGATGTAGTTGAAGTATGTTTGTCTGATGTAGTTGAAGTATGTTTGTCTGATGTAGTTGAAGTATGTTTGAAAGATGTAGTTGAAGTATGTTTGTATGATGTAGTTGAAGTATGTTTGAAAGATGTAGTTGAAGTATGTTTGTATGATGTAGTTGAAGTATGTTTGAATGATGTAGTTGAAGTATGTTTGAATGATGTAGTTGAAGTATGTTTCATTCAATGATGTAGTTGAAGTATGTTTGTATGATGTAGTTGAAGTATGTTTGTCTGATGTAGTTGAAGTATGTTTGTCTGATATAGTTGAAGTATGTTTGTATGATGTAGTTGAAGTATGTTTGAATGATGTAGTTGAAGTATGTTTGAATGATGTAGTTGAAGTATGTTTCATTCAATGATGTAGTTGAAGTATGTTTGAATGATGTAGTTGAAGTATGTTTGAATGATGTAGTTGAAGTATGTTTGTATGATGTAGTTGAAGTATGTTTGTCTGATGTAGTTGAAGTATGTTTGTATGATGTAGTTGAAGTATGTTTGTCTGATGTAGTTGAAGTATGTTTCATTCAATGATGTAGTTGAAGTATGTTTGTCTGATGTAGTTGAAGTATGTTTGTATGATGTAGTTGAAGTATGTTTGAATGATGTAGTTGAAGTATGTTTGTATGATGTAGTTGAAGTATGTTTGTATGATGTAGTTGAAGTATGTTTGAATGATGTAGTTGAAGTATGTTTGAATGATGTAGTTGAAGTATGTTTGTCTGATGTAGTTGAAGTATGTTTGTATGATGTAGTTGAAGTATGTTTGTCTGATGTAGTTGAAGTATGTTTGAATGATGTAGTTGAAGTATGTTTGTCTGATGTAGTTGAAGTATGTTTGTCTGATGTAGTTGAAGTATGTTTGAATGATGTAGTTGAAGTATGTTTGTATGATGTAGTTGAAGTATGTTTGTCTGATGTAGTTGAAGTATGTTTCATTCAATGATGTAGTTGAAGTATGTTTGTCTGATGTAGTTGAAGTATGTTTCATTCAATGATGTAGTTGAAGTATGTTTGTCTGATGTAGTTGAAGTATGTTTGTCTGATGTAGTTGAAGTATGTTTGTCTGATGTAGTTGAAGTATGTTTGTCTGATGTAGTTGAAGTATGTTTCATTCAATGATGTAGTTGAAGTATGTTTGTATGATGTAGTTGAAGTATGTTTGTCATGATGTAGTTGAAGTATGTTTGAATGATGTAGTTGAAGTATGTTTGTCTGATGTAGTTGAAGTATGTTTGAATGATGTAGTTGAAGTATGTTTGTATGATGTAGTTGAAGTATGTTTGAATGATGTAGTTGAAGTATGTTTGTATGATGTAGTTGAAGTATGTTTGTCTGATGTAGTTGAAGTATGTTTGTCTGATGTAGTTGAAGTATGTTTGTATGATGTAGTTGAAGTATGTTTGTCTGATGTAGTTGAAGTATGTTTGTATGATGTAGTTGAAGTATGTTTGAATGATGTAGTTGAAGTATGTTTGTCATGATGTAGTTGAAGTATGTTTGTCATGATGTAGTTGAAGTATGTTTCATTCAATGATGTAGTTGAAGTATGTTTGTATGATGTAGTTGAAGTATGTTTGTCTGATGTAGTTGAAGTATGTTTGTCTGATGTAGTTGAAGTATGTTTGTATGATGTAGTTGAAGTATGTTTGTAATGATGTAGTTGAAGTATGTTTGTATGATGTAGTTGAAGTATGTTTCGAATGATGTAGTTGAAGTATGTTTGTATGATGTAGTTGAAGTATGTTTGTATGATGTAGTTGAAGTATGTTTGTATGATGTAGTTGAAGTATGTTTGTCTGATGTAGTTGAAGTATGTTTGTCATGATGTAGTTGAAGTATGTTTGTCTGATGTAGTTGAAGTATGTTTGAATGATGTAGTTGAAGTATGTTTGTCTGATGTAGTTGAAGTATGTTTGTCTGATGTAGTTGAAGTATGTTTGTTCAATGATGTAGTTGAAGTATGTTTGTATGATGTAGTTGAAGTATGTTTGTATGATGTAGTTGAAGTATGTTTGTAATGATGTAGTTGAAGTATGTTTGTATGATGTAGTTGAAGTATGTTTGTAATGATGTAGTTGAAGTATGTTTGAATGATGTAGTTGAAGTATGTTTGTAATGATGTAGTTGAAGTATGTTTGTCTGATGTAGTTGAAGTATGTTTGTATGATGTAGTTGAAGTATGTTTGAATGATGTAGTTGAAGTATGTTTGTCATGATGTAGTTGAAGTATGTTTGTCATGATGTAGTTGAAGTATGTTTGTCTGATGTAGTTGAAGTATGTTTGTATGATGTAGTTGAAGTATGTTTGTCTGATGTAGTTGAAGTATGTTTGTATGATGTAGTTGAAGTATGTTTGTCAATGATGTAGTTGAAGTATGTTTGTATGTTTGTCTGATGTAGTTGAAGTATGTTTGAATGATGAAGTGGAAGTATGTTTGTTCGATGTAGTTGAAGTATGCTTCATTCAATGATGTAGTTGAAGTATGTTTGTATGGATGAAGTTGAAGTATGTTTCATTCAATGATGTAGTTGAAGTATGTTTGTCTGATGTAGTTGAAGTATGTTTGAATGATGTAGTTGAAGTATGTTTGTCTGATGTAGTTGAAGTATGTTTGACTGATGTAGTTGAAGTATGTTTGTCTGATGTAGTTGAAGTATGTTTCATTCAATGATGTAGTTGAAGTATGTTTGTATGATGTAGTTGAAGTATGTTTCATTCAATGATGTAGTTGAAGTATGTTTGTCTGATGTAGTTGAAGTATGTTTGAATGATGTATGAAGCGTATGTTTGAATGATGTAGTGTTTGTTTGTCTGATGTAGTTGAAGTATGTTTGTATGATGTCAAGTATGATGTAGTTGAAGTATGTTTGTCATGTAGTTGAAGTATGTTTGTTCGATGTAGTTGAAGTATGTCTGAATGATGTAGTTGAAGTATGTTTGTCAATGATGTAGTTGAAGTATGTTTGTCTGATTCAATGATGTAGTTGAAGTATGTTTGTCTGATGTAGTTGAAGTATGTCTGTCTGATGTAGTTGAAGTATGTTTGTTCAATGATGTAGTTGAAGTATGTTTCATTCAATGATGTAGTTGAAGTATGTTTGAATGATGTAGTTGAAGTATGTTTGTTCAATGATGTAGTTGAAGTATGTTTGAATGATGTGATGTAATGTGTGAAGTATGTTTGTCTGATGTAGTTGAAGTATGTTTGTTCAATGATGTAGTTGAAGTATGTTGTCTGATGTAGTTGAAGCATTTTTCAATGATGTAGTTGAAGTATGTTTGAATGATGTAGTTGAAGCATGATACATTCAATGATGAAGAAGTATGTTTGTATGATGTAGTTGAAGTATGTTTGAATGATGTAGTTGAAGTATGTTTGAATGATGTAGTTGAAGTATGTTTGTATGATGTAGTTGAAGTATGTTTGAATGATGTAGTTGAAGTATGTTTGTCTGATGTAGTTGAAGTATGTTTGTCTGATGTAGTTGAAGTATGTTTGTATGATGTAGTTGAAGTATGTTTCATTCAATGATATAGTTGAAGTATGTTTCATTCAATGATGTAGTTGAAGTATGTTTCATTCAATGATGTAGTTGAAGTATGTTTGTCTGATGTAGTTGAAGTCGGAAAAAAGTATGTTTGCAAGCTAATAGAATTTGTTTGGATGCGGTTTGACCTTTGACCTGGAAGAGAACAGTGAGTCACACCCCACACAACCGCACTTTGAGCTCAATGCAGCCGACGTACTGTAACACTGGACACCTGACCCATAACATTGACCCACTGAGGACTGGGATTGGCTGAGAGAACCTGACCCCATCCACTGAGGACTGGGATTGGCTGAGATAACCTGACCCCATCCACTGAGGACTGAGATTGGCT
>NC_088410.1:1747406-1782828 GCF_034236695.1 Oncorhynchus nerka | reverse complement strand
GCAACTACCTACAAGACAACCCCAACGAGCCCCGTAGCCTAACACAGAAACTACCTACAAGACAGCCCCTAACGAGCCCCTGTAGCCTCCAACACAGCAACTACCTACAAGACAGCCCCTAACGAGGCCCTGTAGCTCCAACACAGCAATCCACCTACAAGACAGCTCCCTAACGAGGCCCTGTAGCCTCCAACACAGCAACTACCTACAACACAGCCGCTAACGAGACCCTGGCCTCCAACACAGCAACTACCTACAACACAGCCGCTAACGAGACCCTGTAGCCTCAAACACAGCAACTACCTACAACATGCCGCTAACGAGACCCTGTAGCCTCAAACACAGCAACTACCTACAAGAGAGCCCCTAACGAGGCCCTGTAGCCTCCAACACCTCCTTCTATGCTCTTTGTCCTGCCTGCAACCGTTCTGTAGGTTATCGTCAGCCCCCTCTAGGTCGCTGTGTTCAGCTGGGTCTCCAACTCCTCCGTTTACCTCAGTCTTTTGTTCTGTCTCTAAAATAACCCTCCTTCTCTGGTCAACCCCTCGACACGCGTACTCACTCAACGAGACGCTCAAGAACGATTCAAGGAGAAAGTCACTCCTCGCTCTACGGAGAACAGTTTTAGTTGTGGTAGACGTCTTGGAACGCAGGCCAGGAGCTCAGGTGTGTGTGTGTCGTTAGTGGGGTGGGCCAGGAGCTCAGGTGTGTGTGTCGTTAGTGGGGTGGGCCAGGAGCTCAGGTGTGTGTGTCGTTAGTGGGGCGGGCCAGGAGCTGTAACTATATCTGAATTACCTGGGGAGGAGCATCAATAAAAACTACTACTAGAAAGAAGAGAGGGAGAGAGGGAGGAGAGCTGAGAGGGATAGAAGGGGATGGAGGGAGAGAAGAGAGAGAGAAGGGGAGGGGAGAGGGAGGGGAGAGAAGGGGAGGGAGGGAGAGAAGAGAGAGCAGGGGTGGGAGGGAGAGAGAGAAGAGAGAGAGGGGGAGGGAGGAAGGGCTGAGAGGGAGAGAAGGGAGGGAGAGAAGAGAGAGAGAAGGGAGGGAGAGGGAGGGAGAGAAGGGGGAGGGAGGGAGAGAAGAGAGAGAGGGGAGGGATGGAGAGAGAGAGAGAAGGGGTGGGAGGAGAGAGAGAAGAGAAGAGAGAGGGGGAGTAAAGGCGGGAGGGAGGGAGAGAAGAGAGAGAGAAGGGGAGGGAGGGAGGGAGAGAGAGAGAAGGGGAGGGAGGGAGGGAGGGAGGGGGAGGAGAGAGAAGAGAGGTAGGGTAGGGAGGGGAGGAGGGAGGGAGAGGGAGAGAGAGAAGGGGATGGAGGGAGGGAGAAGAGAGACAGAAGGGGAGGGAGGGAGGGAGAGAGAGAGAGAGAGGGAGGTAGAGAGAAAGAGGGAGGAGAGAGAAAGAGAAAGAGAGAGGTAGAGAGAGAGAGAGGTAGAGAGAAAGAGGGAGAGAGGTAGAGAGAGAGAGAGGTAGAGAGAGAAAGGAGAGAGAGAAAGAGAGAGAGGTAGAGAGAGAGAAAGGTAGAGAGAGAAGAGGAGAAAGAGAGAGAGAGAGAGAGAGAGGTAGAGAGAGAAAGAGAGAGAAAGAGAGAGAGAGAGGAGAGGGAGAAAGAGTACAAGTGAAATCATTGGGAAATGTAACCACCTTCAGATGAATAGACTGAGCAGCCATGACACGTTGTCCCAAGAGATTGTCTCCCGTTAGAGTATCAGTAACACACACGCACACACACGCACACGCACACACACACACACACACACACACACACACACACACACACGCACACGCACACGCACACACACACCACAATATCAATGTCAGTACTGTGATTATTCGAGCCCTCAACCAAGTGATCCCTGTTACAGCAGAGCGGGAGGTGGGGGTGCATTGCGGTAACTAATTGGCCCATATCGGCTGACCAGATGGATTGGCCAGATCCTGCCCTCTGTAACTAATTGGCCCATATCGCTGACCAGATGGACTGGCCAGATCCTGCTCTCTGTAACTAATTGGCCCATATCGCTGACCAGATGGACTGGCCAGATCCTGCTCTCTGTAACTAATTGGGCATATCGCTGACCAGATGGATTGGCCAGATCCTGCTCTCTGTAACTAATTGGTCCATATCGCTGACCAGATGGATGGGCCAGATCCTGCCCTCTGTAACTAATTGGCCCATATCGCTGACCAGATGGATTGGCCAGATCCTGCTCTCTGTAACTAATTGGCCCATATCGCTGACCAGATGGATTGGCCAGATCCTGCCCTCTGTAACTAATTGGCCCATATCGCTGACCAGATGGATTGGCCAGATCCTGCCCTCTGTAACTAATTGGCCCATATCGCTGACCAGATGGACTGGCCAGATCCTGCTCTCTGTAACTAATTGGCCCATATCGCTGACCAGATGGATTGGCCAGATCCTGCTCTCTGTAACTAACTGATCTCTGTAGAACTAGCTGGTCGTAACCAAAGACGGCCTGTTGACACACTAACAGAATTAGACCTGGTGTCTACCTACTGTACCTGACCAGCCTACCTATCTACCTACTACCTACCTACCTGACCAGCCTACCTATTTATTCACTATCTACCTACCTGACCAGCCTCCCTATCTACCCACTATATCCACTATATACCCACTATCTACCTACTGTACCTGACCAGCCTACCTATCTGCCTACTACCTACCTGACCAGCCTACCTATCTACCCACTATCTACCTACCTGACCAGCCTACCTATCTACCACTATCTACCTACCTGACCAGCCCCTACCTATCTACCCACTATCTACCTACCTGACCAGCCTACCTATCTACCCATTATCTACCTACCTGACCAGCCTACCTATCTACCCACTATCTACATACCTGACCAGCCTACCTATTTATTCACTATCTACCTACCTGACCAGCCTACCTATCTACCCACTACCTACCAGACCAGCCTACCTATCTACCCACTACCTACCAGACCAGCCTGCCTATCTACCCACTATATACCTACCTGACCAGCCTACCCATCTACCCACTATCTATCTATCTACCTACCTGACCAGCCTACCTATCTACCCAACACCTACATACCTGATCAGCCTACCTACCTACCCACTATCTACGTACCTGATCAGCCTACCTATCTACCCGTTATCTACCTACCTGACCAGCCTACCTATCAACCCACTACCTACCTGACAAGCCTACCTATCCACCCACTACCTACCAGACCAGCCTACCTATCTACCCACTATATACCTACCTGACCAGCCTACCTATCACCCAATACCTACATACCTGACCAGCCTACCTACCTACCCACTATCTACCTACCTGATCAGCCTACCTATCTACCTGTTATCTACCTACCTGACCAGCCTACCTATCTACCCACTATCTACCTACCTGACCAGCCTACCTATCAACCCACTATGTGCCTGACCAGCCTACCTATCTACCCATTATCTATCTACCTGACCAGCCTAACTATCCACCCATTATCTACCTACCTGACCAGCCTACCTATCTATCCACCTCTATCTACTAACCTGACCAGCCTACCTATCTACCCACTATCTGTCTACCAACCTGAACAGCCTACCTGTCTACACATATATATCTACCGGACCAGCCTACCTATCTACCAACCTGACCAGCTTACCTGTCTACCCACTATATATCTACCTGACCAGTCTACCTATCTACCAACCTGACCAGCCTACCTGTCTACCCACTATCTGTCTACCAACCCTGACCAGCTTACCTGTCTACCCACTCTCTATCTACCAACCTGATCAGCCTACCTATCTACCCACTCTCTATCTACCAACCTGACCAGCCTACCTATCTACCCACTCTCTATCTACCAACCTGACCAGCCTACCTGTCTACCCACTCTCTATCTACCAACCTGACCAGCCTACCTATCTACCCACTATCTGTCTATCTACCTGACCAGCCTACCTGTCTACACACTATCTGTCTACCTACCTGACCAGCCTACATGTCTACTTGTTATCTACCAACCTGACCAGCCTTCCTATCTACCCAATACCTACATACCTGACCAGCCTACCTACCTACCCACTATCTACCTACCTGATCAGCCTACCTATCTACCTGTTATCTACCTACCTGACCAGCCTACCTATCAACCCACTACCTACCTGACCAGCCTACCTATCTACCCACTATCAACCTACCTGACCAGCCTACCTATCAACCCACTATGTACCTGACCAGCCTACCTATCTACCCATTATCTATCTACCTGACCAGCCTACCTATCTACCCATTATCTATCTACCTGACCAGCCTACCTATCTATCCACCCTCTATCTACTAACCTGACCAGCCTACCTATCTACCCACTATCTGTCTACCAACCTGACCAGCCTACCTGTCTACCCACTCTCTATCTACCAACCTGACAAGCCTACCTATCCACCCATTATCTACCTACCTGACCAGGCTACCTATCTACCCACTATATATCTACCAACCCTGGCCAGTTTACCTGTCTACCCACTCTCTATCTACCAACCTGACCAGCCTACCTATCTACCCACTCTCTATCTACCAAACTGACCAGCCTACCTATCCACCCATTATCTACCTACCTGACCAGGCTACCTATCTACCAACCCTGACCAGCTTACCTATCCACCCACTATCTACCTGCCTGATCAGCCTACCTATCTACCCACGATCTACCTACCTGAACAGCCTACCTATATACCCACTATCTACCTACCTGACCAGTCTACCCTATCTACCCACTACCTACCAGACAAGCCTACCTATCTACCCATTATATACCCATCTACCCACTATCTATCTACCTACCTACCTGACCAGCCTACCTATCTACCCAATACCTACATACCTGACCAACCTACCTACCCACTATCTACCTACCTGATCAGCCTACCTATCTACCCGTTATCTACTAACTTGAAAAGCCTACCTATCTACCCACTCTCTATCTACCAACCTGACCAGCTTACCTGTCTACCAACCATCTGTCTACCAACCTTACCAGCCTACCTATCTACCCAATATATATCTACCTGACCAGCCTACCTATCTACCCGTTATCTACTAACCTGACCAGCCTACCTATCCACCCATTATCTACCTACCTGACCAGCCTACCTCTCTACCCACTACCTACCTACCTGCCCAGGCTACCTATCTACCCACAATCTATCTACCAACCTGACCAGCCTAGCTATCTACCCACTCTCTATCTACCAACCTGACCAGCCTACCTATCTACCCTCAATCTATCTACCAACCTGACCAGCCTACCTATCCACCATTATCTACCTACCTGACCAGCCTACCTATCTACCCATTATCTATCTACCTGACCAGCCTACCTATCTACCCACTCTCTATCTACCAACCTGACCAGCCTACCTATCTACCCACAATCTATCTACCAACCTGACCAGCATACCTATCCACCCATTATCTACCTACCTGACCAGCCTACCTATCTACCCACTCTATATCTACCTGACCAGCCTACCTATCTACCCGTTATCTACCAACGTGACCAGCCTACCTATCTACCCGTTATCTACCTACCTGCCCAGGCTACCTATCTACCCACAATCTATCTACCAACCTGACCAGCCTACCTCTCTACCCACTCTCTATCTACCAACCTGACCAGCCTACCTATCTACCCACTCTCTATCTACCAAACTGACCAGCCTACCTATCCACCCATTATCTACCTACCTGACCAGGCTACCTATCTACCACCCAGACCAGCTTACCTGTCTACCCACTATCTACCTACCTGATCAGCCTACCTATCTACCCACGATCTACCTACCTGAACAGTCTACCTATATACCCACTATCTACCTACCTGACCAGTCTACCTATCTACCCACTACCTACCAGACAAGCCTACCTATCTACCCATTATATACCCATCTATCTATCTACCTACCTACCTGACCAGCCTACCTATCTACCCAATACCTACATACCTGACCAACCTACCTACCCACTATCTACCTACCTGATCAGCCTACCTATCTACCCGTTATCTACCTACCTGACCAGCCTACCTATCAACCCACTACCTACCTGACCAGCCTACCTATCCACCCACTACCTACCAGACCAGCCTACCTATCTACCCACTATATACCTACCTGACCAGCCTACCTATCTACCCAATACCTACATACCTGACCAGCCTACCTACCTACCCAATCAGCCTACCTATCTACCCGTTATCTACCTACCTGACCAGCCTACCTATCTACCCACTATCTACCTACCTGACCAGCCTACCTATCAACCCACTATGTACCTGACCAGCCTACCTATCTACCCATTATCTATCTACCTGACCAGCCTACCTATCCACCCATTATCTACCTACCTGACCAGCCTACCTATCTATCCACCCTCTATCTACTAACCTGACCAGCCTACCTATCTACCCACTATCTGTCTACCAACCTGACCAGCCTACCTGTCTACACACTATATATCTACCGGACCAGCCTACCTATCTACCAACCTGACCAGCTTACCTGTCTACCCACTATATATCTACCTGACCAGGCTACCTATCTACCAACTGACCAGTCTACCTATCTACTTGTTATCTACCAACCTGACCAGCCTACCTGTCTACCCACTATCTGTCTACCAACCCTGACCAGCTTACCTGTCTACCCACTATATATACCTGACCAGCCTACCTGTCTACCCTTTATCTGTCTACCAACCTGACCAGCCGACCTATCTACCCATTATCTGTCTACCAACCTGACCAGCCTACCTCTCTACCCATTATCTGTCTACCAACCTGACCAGCCGACCTATCTACCCATTATCTGTCTACCAACCTGACCAGCCGACCTATCTACACACTATATATCTACCTGAAAAGCCTACCTATCTACCCATTATCTATCTACAAACCTGACCAGCTTACCTGTCTACCAACCATATGTCTACCAACCTTACCAGCCTACCTGTCTACACACTATATATCTACCTGACCAGCCTACCTATCTACCCGTTATCTACCAACCTGACCAGCCTACCTATCCACCCATTATCTACCTACCTGACCAGCCTACCTCTCTACCCACTACCTACCTACCTGCCCAGGCTACCTATCTACCCACAATCTATCTACCAACCTGACCAGCCTACCTATCTACCCACTCTCTATCTACCAACCTGACCAGCCTACCTATCTACCCACAATCTATCTACCAACCTGACCAGCCTACCTATCCACCCATTATCTACCTAGCTGACCAGCCTACCTATCTACCCATTATCTATCTACCTGACCAGCCCCTACCTATCTACCCACTCTCTATCTACCAACCTGACCAGCCTACCTATCTACCCACAATCTATCTACCAACCTAACCAGCCTACCTATCCACCCATTATCTACCTACCTGACCAGCCTACCTATCTACCCACTATATATCTACCTGACCAGCCTACCTATCTACCCGTTATCTACCAACCTGACCAGCCTACCTCTCTACCCACTACCTACCTACCTGCCCAGGCTACCTATCTACCCACAATCTTTCTACCAACCTGACCAGCCTACCTATCTACCCACTCTCTGTCTACCAACCTGACCAGCCTACCTATCTACCCACAATCTATCTACCAACCTGACCAGCCTACCTATCCACCCATTATCAACCTACCTGACCAGCCTACCTATCTACCCATTATCTATCTACCTGACCAGCCTACCTATCCACCCATTATCTACCTACCTGACCTGACCTGCCTACCTATCTACCCACAATCTATCTACCAACCTGACCAGCCTACCTATCTACCCACTCTCTATCTACCAACCTGAAAAAGCCTACCTATCCACCCATTATCTACCTACCTGACCAACCTACCTCTCTACAAACTCTCTATCTACCAACCTGACCAGCCTACCTATCTACCCACTCTCTATCTACCAAGCTGACCAGCCTACCTATCTACCCACTCTCTATCTAACAACCTGACCAGCCTACCTGTCTACCCACTATATATACCTGACCAGCCTACCTGTCTACCCACTATATATACCTGACCAGCCTACCTATCTACCCATTATCTACCTACCTGACCAGCCTACCTATCTACCCACTATCTGTCTCACAACCTGACCAGCCTACCTATCTACTTGTTATCTACCAACCTGACCAGCCTACCTATCTACCCATTATCTACCTACCTGACCAGCCTACCTATCTACTTGTTATCTACCAACCTGACCAGCCTACCTATCTACTTGTTATCTACCAACCTGACCAGCCTACCTATCTACTTGTTATCTACCAACCTGACCAGCCTACCTATCTACCCATTATCTATCTACCTGACCAGCCTTCCTATCTACCCGTTATCTACCTACCTGACCAGCCTACCTATCAACCCACTACCTACCTGACCAGCCTACCTATCCACCCACTACCTACCATACCAGCCTACCTATCTACCCACTATATACCTACCTGACCAGCCTACCTATCTACCCAATACCTACATACCTGACCAGCCTACCTACCTACCCACTATCTACCTACCTGAAAAGCCTACCTATCAACCCACTATGTACCTGTTATCTACCTACCTGACCAGCCTACCTATCAACCCACTATCTACCTGTTATCTACCTACCTGACCAGCCTACCTATCTACCCACTATCTACCTACCTGACCAGCCTACCTATCTACCCATTATCTACCTACCTGACCAGCCTACCTATCTACCCACTATCTACCAACCTGACCAGCCTACCTATCTACTTGTTATCTACCAACCTGACCAGCCTACCTATCTACTTGTTATCTACCAACCTGACCAGCCTACCTATCTACCCATTATCTGTCTTCCTACCTAACCAACCAAACTATCTACCTACTACCTACCTGACCAGTCTACCGATCTACCAATTATCTACCTACCTACCTGACCAGCCAAACTATCTATCCACCTTCCTGACCAGCCTACCTGTCCACTCACTTTTCAGGAAGTATTCACACTTCCTAACTAGGCTGGTTGCCAGATCCTCTTCTACCTACCTGACTAGGCTGGTTGCCAGGTTCTCTTCTACCTACCTGACTAGGCTGGTTGCCAGATCTTGTGATACATACTGTGTTGTCAGATCCTCTTCTACCTACCTGACTAGGCTGGTTGTCAGATCCTCTTCTACCTACCTGACTAGGCTGGTTGCCAGATCCTCTTCTACCTACCTGACTAGGCTGGTTGCCAGGTTCTCTTCTACCTACCTGACTAGGCTGGTTGCCAGATCTTGTGATACATACTGTGTTGCCAGGTCCTCTTCTCCCTACCTGACTAGGCTGGTTGCCAGACCCTCTTCTACCTACCTGACTAGGCTGGTTGCCAGATCCTCTTCTGCCTACCTGACTAGGCTGGTTGCCAGGTCCTCTTCTACCTACCTGACTAGGCTGGTTGTCAGATCCTCTTCTACCTACCTGACTAGGCTGGTTGTCAGATCCTCTTCTGCCTACCTGACTAGGCTGGTTGCCAGATCCTCTTCTACCTACCTGACTAGGCTGGTTGCCAGGTCCTCTTCTCCCTACCTGACTAGGCTGGTTGCCAGATCCTTCTCTAACTACCTGACTAGGCTGGTTGCCAGATCCTTCTCTACCTACCTGACTAGGCTGGTTGCCAGACCCTCTTCTACCTACCTGACTAGGCTGGTTGCCAGATCCTTCTCTAACTACCTGACTAGGCTGGTTGCCAGATCCTTCTCTACCTACCTGACTAGGCTGGTTGCCAGATCCTTCTCTAACTACCTGACTAGGCTGGTTGCCAGATCCTTCTCTACCTACCTGACTAGGCTGGTTGCCAGATCCTCTTCTACCTACCTGACTAGGCTGGTTGCCAGATCCTTCTCTACCTACCTGACTAGGCTGGTTGCCAGACCCTCTTCTACCTACCTGACTAGGCTGGTTGCCAGATCCTGTGATACACACTGTGTTGCCAGGTTCTCTTCTCCCTACCTCACTAGGCTGGTTGCCAGATCCTCTTCTACCTACCTGACTAGGCTGGTTGCCAGATCCTGTGATACATACTGTGTTGCCAGGTTCTCTTCTACCTACCTGACTAGGCTGGTTGCCAGGTCCTCTTCTACCTACCTGACTAGGCTGGTTGCCAGATCCTGTGATACACACTGTGTTGCCAGACACTCTTCTCCCTACCTGACTAGGCTGGTTGCCAGATCCTGTGATACATACTGTGTTGCCAGGTTCTCTTCTCCCTACCTGACTAGGCTGGTTGCCAGATCCTGTGATACATACTGTGTTGCCAGGTTCTCTTCTCCCTACCTGACTAGGCTGGTTGCCAGATCCTGTGATACATACTGTGTTGCCAGGTTCTCTTCTCCCTACCTGACTAGGCTGGTTGCCAGATCCTCTTCTGCCTACCTGACTAGGCTGGTTGCCAGGTCCTCTTCTACCTACCTGACTAGGCTGGTTGTCAGATCC
Organism: Oncorhynchus nerka; assembly: GCF_034236695.1. Classification (NCBI taxonomy): domain Eukaryota; kingdom Metazoa; phylum Chordata; class Actinopteri; order Salmoniformes; family Salmonidae; genus Oncorhynchus; species Oncorhynchus nerka. Next base: position 1,772,314 of record NC_088410.1, on the reverse strand, counting down.
TCTTCTACCTACCTGACTAGGCTGGTTGTCAGATCCTCTTCTGCCTACCTGACTAGGCTGGTTGCCAGATCCTCTTCTACCTACCTGACTAGGCTGGTTGCCAGGTCCTCTTCTCCCTACCTGACTAGGCTGGTTGCCAGATCCTTGTTAACTACCTGACTAGGCTGGTTGCCAGTTCCTTCTCTACCTACCTGACTAGGCTGGTTGCCAGATCCTCTTCTACCTACCTGACTAGGCTGGTTGCCAGGTTCCTTCTCTACCTACCTGACTAGGCTGGTTGCCAGACCCTCTTCTACCTACCTGACTAGGCTGGTTGCCAGATCCTCTTCTCTAACTACCTGACTAGGCTGGTTGCCAGATCCCTCTTCTCCCTACCTGACTAGGCTGGTTGCCAGATCCTGTCTCCCCTACCTGACTAGGCTGGTTGCCAGATCTCTTCTCTACCTACCTGACTAGGCTGGTTGCCAGGCCCTCTTCTACCTACCTGACTAGGCTGGTTGCCAGACCTGTGATACACAGGTCTATAGTAGCTGCAGGTAGCAATCTCCCAACCTACCTCACTAGGCTGGTTGCCAGATCCTCTTCTACCTACACTGACTAGGCTGGTTGCCAGATCCTGTGACACATACTGTGTTGCCAGGTTCTCTTCAAAACCTACCTGACTAGGCTGGTTGCCAGTATGTCCTCTTCAATGACCTAGTTGACTATGTTTGCTGGTTGCCAGTATGTTTGATACAACTGTGTTGCCAGACACTCTTCTCCCTAGTTGAGTATGGCTGGTTGCCAGATGTTTGATTCATACTGTAGTTGCCAGGTTCTCTTCATTCACCTGACTAGGCTGGTTGCCAGATATGTTTGATACATACTGTGTTGCCAGGTATGTTTCTCCCTAGTTGACTATGTTTGATTGCCAGATGTGTTGATACATGATGTAGTTGAAGGTATGTTTGTCTGATGTAGTTGAAGTCCTGATGTGGTTAGTATACATGACTGTGTTACCAGGTTGTTTTCTCCCTAGTTGACTAGGCTGGTTCAATGATCCTGTTGAGTACATACTGTGTTACCAGGTTCTTTCTCCCTACCTGAGTTAGGCTGTTTGCCAGATCCTGTGATACATACTGATGTAGTTACCAGGTTCTTTCTCCCTACCTGTGGTTAGGCTGTTTGCCAGATCCTGTGATACATACTGTTTGTTGCCAGTTGGTTCTCTTCTCCCTACCTGACTAGGCTGATGTAGTTGAGTATGTTTGATACATGACTGTGTTGCCAGGTCTCTTCTCCCTACCTGATAGGCTGGTTGCCAGATGTTTGATACATACTGTAGTTACCAGGTCTCTTCTCATTACCTGATGTAGTTGAAGTATGTTTGCTGGTTGCCAGTTGAATCCTGTGATACATGCTGTATGTTGCCTGTGTTGCCAGGTCCTCTTCTCCCTACCTGACTAGGCTGGTTGCCAGACCCTCTTCTCCTACCTGACTAGGCTGTGCCAGATCAATGATGTAGTTGAAGTATCTTTGTCTGATGTAGTTGACAGATAAATGTTTCACTGGGGGAGGCATTGATTCAATGAAAGGAATCGCTCATGTTTCATTCAATGACACGCAGTTGAACATGTTTGTCTGACACACACACACAGGTCTAAATATAGCATAGCTGCAGGTAGCAATCAGCCACAATGATGAGACAGTACAACACACAATGACACACAGTATGTTTGAATGATGTAGTTGAAGTATGACCCTGACACACACAGACACATGACACACACACAGTATGTTTGACATGATGTAACAAAAGTATGTTTGAATGATGTAGTTGAAGTATGTTTGAATGATGTAGTTGAAGTATGTTTGTCTGATGTAGTTGAAGTATGTTTGAATGATGTAGTTGAAGTATGTTTGAATGATGTAGTTGAAGTATGTTTGTCTGATGTAGTTGAAGTATGTTTCATTCAATGATGTAGTTGAAGTATGTTTCATTCAATGATGTAGTTGAAGTATGTTTGTCTGATGTAGTTGAAGTATGTTTGTCTGATGTAGTTGAAGCATTCAATGATGTAGTTGAAGTATGTTTCACAATGATGTAGTTGAAGTATGTTTGTCAATGATGTAGTTGAAGTATGTTTCAATGATGTAGTTGAAGTATGTTTGTCTGATTCAATGATGTAGTTGAAGTATGTTTGTCTGATGTAGTTGAAGTATGTTTCATTGATGATGTAGTTGAAGTATGTTTGTATGATGTAGTTGAAGTATGTTTCATTCAATGATGTAGTTGAAGTATGTTTCATTCAATGATGTAGTTGAAGTATGTTTGAATGATGTAGTTGAAGTATGTTTGTATGATGTAGTTGAAGTATGTTTGTCTGATGTAGTTGAAGTATGTTTGAATGATGTAGTTGAAGTATGTTGTATGATTTTCAATGATGTAGTTGAAGTATGTTTGTATGATGTAGTTGAAGTATGTTTGAATGATGTAGTTGAAGTATGTTTGAATGATGTAGTTGAAGTATGTTTGTATGATGTAGTTGAAGTATGTTTGTCTGATGTAGTTGAAGTATGTTTGAATGATGTAGTTGAAGTATGTTTGTCTGATGTAGTTGAAGTATGTTTCATTGAATGATGTAGTTGAAGTATGTTTGAATGATGTAGTTGTATGTTTTTGAATGAGTTGAAGTATGTTTGTCTGATGTAGTTGAAGTATGTTTTTCAATGATGTAGTTGAAGTATGTTTTCTGATGTAGTTGAAGTATGTTTGTATGATGTAGTTGAAGTATGTTTGTCTGATGTAGTTGAAGTATGTTTGTATGATGTAGTTGAAGTATGTTTGAATGATGTAGTTGAAGTATGTTTCATTCAATGATGTAGTTGAAGTATGTTTGTATGATGTAGTTGAAGTATGTTTTATGTTTCAATGATGTAGTTGAAGTATGTTTGAATGATGTAGTTGAAGTATGTTTGTCAATGATGTAGTTGAAGTATGTTTGTCTGATGTAGTTGAAGTATGTTTTCAATGATGTAGTTGAAGTATGTTTGAATGATGTAGTTGAAGTATGTTTGTCTGATGTAGTTGAAGTATGTTTGAATGATGTAGTTGAAGTATGTTTGTCTGATGATGTAGTTGAAGTATGTTTGAATGATGTAGTTGAAGTATGTTTGAATGATGTAGTTGAAGTATGTTTGAATGATGTAGTTGAAGTATGTTTGAATGATGTAGTTGAAGTATGTTTGAATGATGATGTAGTTTGAAGTATGTTTGAATGATGTAGTTGAAGTATGTTTGTCTGATGTAGTTGAAGTATGTTTGTCTGATGTAGTTGAAGTATGTTTGAATGATGTAGTTGAAGTATGTTTGTCAATGATGTAGTTGAAGTATGTTTGTATGATGTAGTTGAAGTATGTTTGTCTGATAGTTGAAGTATGTTTGAATGATGTAGTTGAAGTATGTTTGTATGATGTAGTTGAAGTATGTTTGTCTGATGTAGTTGAAGTATGTTTGTCTGATGTAGTTGAAGTATGTTTGTCTGATGTAGTTGAAGTATGTTTGAATGATGTAGTTGAAGTATGTTTGAATGATGTAGTTGAAGTATGTTTGTCTGATGTAGTTGAAGTATGTTTGAATGATGTAGTTGAAGTATGTTTCAATGATGTAGTTGAAGTATGTTTTCTGATGTAGTTGAATATGTTTGTATGATGTAGTTGAGTATGTTTCATTCAATGATGTAGTTGAAGTATGTTTGTCTGATGTAGTTGAAGTATGTTTGAATGATGTAGTTGAAGTATGTTTGAATGATGTAGTTGAAGTATGTTTCATTCAATGATGTAGTTGAAGTATGTTTGTCTGATGTAGTTGAAGTATGTTTCATTCAATGATGTAGTTGAAGTATGTTTGAATGATGTAGTTGAAGTATGTTTCATTCAATGATGTAGTTGAAGTATGTTTGAATGATGTAGTTGAAGTATGTTTGAATGATGTAGTTGAAGTATGTTTGAATGATGTAGTTGAAGTATGTTTGAATGATGTAGTTGAAGTATGTTTGAATGATGTAGTTGAAGTATGTTTGAATGATGTAGTTGAAGTATGTTTGAATGATGTAGTTGAAGTATGTTTCATTCAATGATGTAGTTGAAGTATGTTTGTATGATGTAGTTGAAGTATGTTTGTCTGATGTAGTTGAAGTATGTTTTCAATGATGTAGTTGAAGTATGTTTCATTCAATGATGTAGTTGAAGTATGTTTGTCTGATGTAGTTGAAGTATGTTTGTCTGATGTAGTTGAAGTATGTTTGTATGATGTAGTTGAAGTATGTTTGAATGATGTAGTTGAAGTATGTTTGTCTGATGTAGTTGAAGTATGTTTGTATGATGTAGTTGAAGTATGTTTGAATGATGTAGTTGAAGTATGTTTGAATGATGTAGTTGAAGTATGTTTGAATGATGTAGTTGAAGTATGTTTGAATGATGTAGTTGAAGTATGTTTGAATGATGTAGTTGAAGTATGTTTGAATGATGTAGTTGAAGTATGTTTGAATGATGTAGTTGAAGTATGTTTGAATGATGTAGTTGAAGTATGTTTGAATGATGTAGTTGAAGTATGTTTGAATGATGTAGTTGAAGTATGTTTGTCTGATGTAGTTGAAGTATGTTTGTCTGATGTAGTTGAAGTATGTTTGAATGATGTAGTTGAAGTATGTTTGAATGATGTAGTTGAAGTATGTTTGAATGATGTAGTTGAAGTATGTTTGAATGATGTAGTTGAAGTATGTTTGTATGATGTAGTTGAAGTATGTTTGAATGATGTAGTTGAAGTATGTTTGAATGATGTAGTTGAAGTATGTTTGAATGATGTAGTTGAAGTATGTTTGTATGATGTAGTTGAAGTATGTTTGAATGATGTAGTTGAAGTATGTTTGTCTGATGTAGTTGAAGTATGTTTGAATGATGTAGTTGAAGTATGTTTGAATGATGTAGTTGAAGTATGTTTCATTCAATGATGTAGTTGAAGTATGTTTCATTCAATGATGTAGTTGAAGTATGTTTGAATGATGTAGTTGAAGTATGTTTGAATGATGTAGTTGAAGTATGTTTGAATGATGTAGTTGAAGTATGTTTGAATGATGTAGTTGAAGTATGTTTCAATGATGTAGTTGAAGTATGTTTGTCTGATGTAGTTGAAGTATGTTTCAATGATGTAGTTGAAGTATGTTTGTCTGATGTAGTTGAAGTATGTTTCAATGATGTAGTTGAAGTATGTTTGTCTGATGTAGTTGAAGTATGTTTCATTCAATGATGTAGTTGAAGTATGTTTCATTCAATGATGTAGTTGAAGTATGTTTGTATGATGTAGTTGAAGTATGTTTGTATGATGTAGTTGAAGTATGTTTGAATGATGTAGTTGAAGTATGTTTGTCTGATGTAGTTGAAGTATGTTTGAATGATGTAGTTGAAGTATGTTTCAATGATGTAGTTGAAGTATGTTTGTATGATGTAGTTGAAGTATGTTTGAATGATGTAGTTGAAGTATGTTTGTCTGATGTAGTTGAAGTCGGAAACAGTGTGCAATATAGAATTTGTTTGGAACCCTGGTTTGACCTTTGACCTGATGTAGAGAACAGTATGTCACCCACACAAGTATGTTTGAATGAGAGAAGTATGCACCCCGATGACTGAAACACAATGATTAGTTGAGTATAACCAATGACCCACTGAGGACTGATAGTGTATGTTTGTCCCAGTTGAAGTATGTTTGTCTGATGAGGACTATGTTTGGTCTGATGTAGTTGAAGTATGTTTGTACCCCATCCACTGACAGAACAGTGGATTGAGACATATATTGACCCTGACAGAACACAGTGTTATAGTTGACATATGTTTGACCCCTGACAGAACACAGTGTTATAGAGACATATATAGATGACAGAACACAGTGTTATAGAGACATATATAGACCCCTGACAGAACACAGTGTTATAGAGACATATATAGACCCCTGACAGAACAAGTGTTATAGAGATGTATATAGACCCCTGACAGAACACAGTGTTATAGAGACATATATAGACCCCTGACAGAACACAGTGTTATAGAGACATATAGACCCCTGACAGTGACACAGTGTTTGACATATATAGACCCCTAGTTGACATTGTCTGAGTTGAACAGTGTTATAGTTGACATATATTGACCCCTGACAGAACACAGTGTTATAGAGACATATATAGACCCCTGACAGAACACAGTGTTATAGAGACATATATTGACCCTGACAGAACACAGTGTTATAGAGACATATATAGTATGACCCCTGACAGAACACAGTGTTATAGAGACATATATTGACCCCTGACAGAACACAGTGTTGATGTAGAGACATATATAGACCCCTGACAGAACACAGTGTTATAGAGACATATGTTTGAATGACCCCCTGACAGAACACAGTGTTATAGAGACATATATAGACCCCTGACAGAACACAGTGTTTATAGAGACATATGTTTGACCCCTGACAGAACACAGTGTTATAGAGACATATATAGATGTAGTTGACAGAACACAGTGTTATAGAGACATATGTTAGACCCCTGACAGAACACAGTGTTATAGAGACATATATTGTCTGACAGAACAAGTGTTATAGAGACATATATAGACCCCCTGACAGAACACAGTGTTATAGAGACATGTTTATTATGATGTACTGACAGAACACAGTGTTATAGAGACATATATAGTATGTTTGACAGATGTAGTTGAAGTGTTTGAATGATGTAGTTGAACATGTTTTTGAACCCCTGACAGAACACAGTGTTATGAGAGTTGACATATGTTTAGATGTAGTTGACAGAACACAGTGTTGATGTAGTTGAAGTATGACCCCTGACAGAACACAGTATGTTTGTATGATGTAGTTGAAGATTCATGATAGTTGAAGTATGTTTTTCAATGACAGAACACAGTGTTGATGTAGAAGACATATAGTTGAAGTATGTTTGACAGAACACAGTGTTTTATGAGAGTTGACATATATAGACCCCTGATGTAGTTGAAGTACAGTGTTTAGAGACATATATATGACCCCTGACAGAACACAATGAGTGTTATAGTTTGACATGATATGAAGACCCTGACCCCTGAAGTAGAACACAGTGTTATAGTATGACATATATAGACCCATGTTTGTCTGACAGACACAGTGTTATGACATATTAGACCCCTGAAGAACACAGTGTTATACATTTGACCCCTGATAGACACAGTGTTATAGACCCCCTGACAGAACACAGTGTTATAGAGAGTATATAGACCCTGACAGTGATAGAGACATTAGACCCCTGACAGACCCACTGTGTTATAGAGACATATATAGACCCCTGAGGACTGGGATTGGCTGAGATAACCTGACCCCATCCACTGAGGACTGAGATTGGCTGATAGTGTTGTATACACCCCTGACCCCTGACAGAACACAGTGTTATAGAGACATATATAGACCCCTGACAGAACACAGTGTTATAGAGACATATATAGACCCCTGACAGAACACAGTGTTATAGAGACATATATAGACCCCTGACAGAACACAGTGTTATAGAGACATATATAGACCCCTGACAGAACACAGTGTTATAGAGACATATATAGACCCCTGACAGAACACAGTGTTATAGAGACATATATAGACCCCTGACAGAACACAGTGTTATAGAGACATATATAGACCCCTGACAGAACACAGTGTTATAGAGACATATATAGACCCCTGACAGAACACAGTGTTATAGAGACATATATAGACCCCTGACAGAACACAGTGTTATAGAGACATATATAGACCCCTGACAGAACACAGTGTTATAGAGACATATATAGACCCCTGACAGAACACAGTGTTATAGAGACATATATAGACCCCTGACAGAACACAGTGTTATAGAGACATATATAGACCCCTGACAGAACACAGTGTTATAGAGACATATATAGACCCCTGACAGAACACAGTGTTATAGAGACATATATAGACCCCTGACAGAACACAGTGTTATAGAGACATATATAGACCCCTGACAGAACACAGTGTTATAGAGACATATATAGACCCCTGACAGAACACAGTGTTATAGAGACATATATAGACCCCTGACAGAACACAGTGTTATAGAGACATATATAGACCCCTGACAGAACACAGTGTTATAGAGACATATATAGACCCCTGACAGAACACAGTGTTATAGAGACATATATAGACCCCTGACAGAACACAGTGTTATAGAGACATATATAGACCCCTGACAGAACACAGTGTTATAGAGACATATATAGACCCCTGACAGAACACAGTGTTATAGAGACATATATAGAGACCCCTGACAGAACACAGTGTTATAGAGACATATATAGACCCCTGACAGAACACAGTGTTATAGAGACATATATAGACCCCTGACAGAACACAGTGTTATAGAGACATATAGACCCCTGACAGAACACAGTGTTATAGAGACTAGACCCCTGACAGAACACAGTGTTATAGAGACATATATAGAGACCCCTGACAGAACACAGTGTTATAGAGACATATATAGACCCCTGACAGAACACAGTGTTATAGAGACATATATAGACCCCTGACAGAACACAGTGTTATAGAGACATATATAGACCCCTGACAGAACACAGTGTTATAGAGACATATATAGACCCCTGACAGAACACAGTGTTATAGAGACATATATAGACCCCTGACAGAACACAGTGTTATAGAGACATATATAGACCCCTGACAGAACACAGTGTTATAGAGACATATATAGACCCCCTGACAGAACACAGTGTTATAGAGACATATATAGACCCCTGACAGAACACAGTGTTATAGAGACATATATAGACCCCTGACAGAACACAGTGTTATAGAGACATATATAGACCCCTGACAGAACACAGTGTTATAGAGACATATATAGACCCCTGACAGAACACAGTGTTATAGAGACATATATAGACCCCTGACAGAACACAGTGTTATAGAGACATATATAGACCCTGACCCCTGACAGAACACAGTGTTATAGAGACATATATAGACCCCTGACAGAACACAGTGTTATAGAGACATATATAGACCCCTGACAGAACACAGTGTTATAGAGACATATATAGACCCTGACCCCCTGACAGAACACAGTGTTATAGAGACATATATAGACCCCTGACAGAACACAGTGTTATAGAGACATATATAGACCCTGACCCCCTGACAGAACACAGTGTTATAGAGACATATATAGACCCCTGACAGAACACAGTGTTATAGAGACATATATAGACCCCTGACAGAACACAGTGTTATAGAGACATATATAGACCCCTGACAGAACACAGTGTTATAGAGACATATATAGACCCCTGACAGAACACAGTGTTATAGAGACATATATAGACCCTGACCCCTGACAGAACACAGTGTTATAGAGACATATATAGACCCCTGACAGAACACAGTGTTATAGAGACATATATAGACCCCTGACAGAACACAGTGTTATAGAGACATATATAGACCCCTGACAGAACACAGTGTTATAGAGACATATATAGACTGACCCCTGACAGAACACAGTGTTATAGAGACATATATAGACCCCTGACAGAACACAGTGTTATAGAGACATATATAGACCCCTGACAGAACACAGTGTTATAGAGACATATATAGACCCCTGACAGAACACAGTGTTATAGAGACATATATAGACCCCTGACCCACTGACAGAACACAGTGTTATAGAGACATATATAGACCCCTGACAGAACACAGTGTTATAGAGACATATATAGACCCCTGACAGAACACAGTGTTATAGAGACATATATAGACCCCTGACAGAACACAGTGTTATAGAGACATATATAGACCCCTGACAGAACACAGTGTTATAGAGACATATATAGACCCCTGACAGAACACAGTGTTATAGAGACATATATAGACCCCTGACAGAACACAGTGTTATAGAGACATATATAGACCCCTGACCCCTGACAGAACACAGTGTTATAGAGACATATATAGACCCCTGACAGAACACAGTGTTATAGAGACATATATAGATAGACCCCTGACAGAACACAGTGTTATAGAGACATATATAGACCCCCTGACAGAACACAGTGTTATAGAGACATATATAGACCCCTGACAGAACACAGTGTTATAGAGACATATATAGACCCCTGACAGAACACAGTGTTATAGAGACATATATAGACCCTGACCCCTGACAGAACACAGTGTTATAGAGACATATATAGACCCCTGACAGAACACAGTGTTATAGAGACATATATAGACCCCTGACAGAACACAGTGTTATAGAGACATATATAGACCTAGAGACCTCGACAGAACACAGTGTTATAGAGACATATATAGACCCCTGACAGAACACAGTGTTATAGAGACATATATAGACCCCTGACAGAACACAGTGTTATAGAGACATATATAGACCCCTGACAGAACACAGTGTTATAGAGACATATATAGACCCCTGACCCCTGACAGAACACAGTGTTATAGAGACATATATAGACAGAACCAGTGTTATAGAGACTGACAGAACACAGTGTTATAGAGACATATATAGACCCCTGACAGAACACAGTGTTATAGAGACATATATAGACCCTGACCCACTGACAGAACACAGTGTTATAGAGACATATATAGACCCCTGACAGAACACAGTGTTATAGAGACATATATAGACCCCTGACAGAACACAGTGTTATAGAGACATATATAGACCCCTGACCCCTGACAGAACACAGTGTTATAGAGACATATATAGACCCCTGACAGAACACAGTGTTATAGAGACATATATAGACCCCTGACAGAACACAGTGTTATAGAGACATATATAGAGACCCCTGACAGAACACAGTGTTATAGAGACATATATAGACCCCTGACAGAACACAGTGTTATAGAGACATATATAGACCCCTGACAGAACACAGTGTTATAGAGACATATATAGACCCCTGACAGAACACAGTGTTATAGAGACATATATAGACCCCTGACAGAACACAGTGTTATAGAGACATATATAGACCCCTGACAGAACACAGTGTTATAGAGACATATATAGACCCCTGACAGAACACAGTGTTATAGAGACATATATAGACCCCTGACAGAACACAGTGTTATAGAGACATATATAGACCCCTGACAGAACACAGTGTTATAGAGACATATATAGACCCCTGACAGAACACAGTGTTATAGAGACATATATAGACCCCTGACAGAACACAGTGTTATAGAGACATATATAGACCCCTGACAGAACACAGTGTTATAGAGACATATATAGACCCCTGACAGAACACAGTGTTATAGAGACATATATAGACCCCTGACAGAACACAGTGTTATAGAGACATATATAGACCCTGACATATATAGACCCTGACAGAACACAGTGTTATAGAGACATATATAGACCCCTGACAGAACACAGTGTTATAGAGACATATATAGACCCCTGACAGAACACAGTGTTATAGAGACATATATAGACCCTGACCCCTGACAGAACCCCTGACAGAACACAGTGTTATAGAGACATATATAGACCCCTGACAGAACACAGTGTTATAGAGACATATATAGACCCCTGACAGAACACAGTGTTATAGAGACATATAGACCCTGACAGACCCCTGACAGAACACAGTGTTATAGAGACATATATAGACCCCTGACAGAACACAGTGTTATAGAGACATATATAGACCCCTGACAGAACACAGTGTTATAGAGACATATATAGACCCCTGACAGAACACAGTGTTATAGAGACATATATAGACCCTGACCCACTGACAGAACACAGTGTTATAGAGACATATATAGACCCCTGACCCCCTGACAGAACACAGTGTTATAGAGACATATATAGACCCCTGACCCCTGACAGAACACAGTGTTATAGAGACATATATAGACCCCTGACAGAACACAGTGTTATAGAGACATATATAGACCCTGACAGAACACAGTGTTATAGAGACATATATAGACCCCTGACAGAACACAGTGTTATAGAGACATATATAGACCCCTGACAGAACACAGTGTTATAGAGACATATATAGACCCCTGACAGAACACAGTGTTATAGAGACATATATAGACCCCTGACAGAACACAGTGTTATAGAGACATATATAGACCCCTGACAGAACACAGTGTTATAGAGACATATATAGACCCCTGACAGAACACAGTGTTATAGAGACATATATAGACCCCTGACAGAACACAGTGTTATAGAGACATATATAGACCCCTGACAGAACACAGTGTTATAGAGACATATATAGACCCCTGACAGAACACAGTGTTATAGAGACATATATAGACCCCTGACAGAACACAGTGTTATAGAGACATATATAGACCCCTGACAGAACACAGTGTTATAGAGACATATATAGACCCCTGACAGAACACAGTGTTATAGAGACATATATAGACCCTGACAGAACACAGTGTTATAGAGACATATATACCCCTGACAGAACACAGTGATAGAGACCCCTGACAGAACACAGTGTTATAGAGACATATATAGACCCCTGACAGAACACAGTGTTATAGAGACATATATAGACCCCTGACAGAACACAGTGTTATAGAGACATATATAGACCCCTGACAGAACACAGTGTTATAGAGACATATATGACCCCTGACAGAACACAGTGTTATAGAGACATATATAGACCCCTGACAGAACACAGTGTTATAGAGACATATATAGACCCCTGACAGAACACAGTGTTATAGAGACATATATAGACCCCTGACAGAACACAGTGTTATAGAGACATATAGACCCCTGACAGACCCCTGACAGAACACAGTGTTATAGAGACATATATAGACCCCTGACAGAACACAGTGTTATAGAGACATATATAGACCCCTGACAGAACACAGTGTTATAGAGACATATATAGACCCCTGACAGGAACACAGTGTTATAGAGACATATATAGACCCCTGACAGAACACAGTGTTATAGAGACATATATAGACCCCTGACAGAACCCCTGACAGAACACAGTGTTATAGAGACATATATAGACCCCTGACAGAACACAGTGTTATAGAGACATATATAGACCCCTGACAGAACACAGTGTTATAGAGACATATATAGACAGAACACAGTGTTATAGAGACATATATAGACCCCTGACAGAACACAGTGTTATAGAGACATATATAGACCCCTGACAGAACACAGTGTTATAGAGACATATATAGACCCCTGACAGAACACAGTGTTATAGAGACATATATAGACCCCTGACAGAACCCATATATAGACTGACAGAACACAGTGTTATAGAGACATATATAGACCCCTGACAGAACACAGTGTTATAGAGACATATATAGACCCCTGACAGAACACAGTGTTATAGAGACATATATACCCTGACCCCTGACAGAACACAGTGTTATAGAGACATATATAGACCCCTGACAGAACACAGTGTTATAGAGACATATATAGACCCTGTGACAGAACACAGTGTTATAGAGACATATATAGACCCCTGACAGAACACAGTGTTATAGAGACATATATAGACCCCTGACAGAACACAGTGTTATAGAGACATATATAGACCCCTGACAGAACACAGTGTTATAGAGACATATATAGACAGAACCTGACAGAACACAGTGTTGACAGAACAGAGTGTTATATATAGACCCCTGACAGAACACAGTGTTATAGAGACATATACAGACCCCTGACAGAACACAGTGTTATAGAGACATATATAGACCCCTGACAGAACACAGTGTTATAGAGACATATATAGACTGACCCTGACAGAACACAGTGTTATAGAGACATATATAGACCCCTGACAGAACACAGTGTTATAGAGACATATATAGACCCCTGACAGAACACAGTGTTATAGAGACATATATAGACCCCTGACAGAACACAGTGTTATAGAGACATATATAGACCCTGACAGAAACCAGTGTTATGAGACAGTGTTATAGACCCCTGACAGAACACAGTGTTATAGAGTATATAGACCCCTGAGACATATATAGACCCCTGACAGAACACAGTGTTATAGACATATATAGACATGACAGAACACAGTGTTATAGACCCTGACAGAACACAGTGTTATAGAGACATATATACCCCTGACCCCTATATAGACCCTGACCCCCTGACAGAACACAGTGTTATAGAGACATATATAGACCCCTGACAGAACACAGTGTTATAGAGACATATATAGACCCCTGACAGAACAGACCCCTGACAGAACACAGTGTTATAGAGACATATATAGACCCCTGACAGAACACAGTGTTATAGAGACATATATAGACCCTGACAGAACACAGTGTTATAGAGACATATATAGACCCCTGACAGAACACAGTGTTATAGAGACATATATAGACCCCTGACAGAACACAGTGTTATAGAGACATATATAGACCCCTGACAGAACACAGTTATGTTAGTGTTAGAGACATATATAGACCCCTGACAGAACACAGTGTTATAGAGACATATATAGACCCTGACAGAACACAGTGTTATAGAGACATATATAGACCCCTGACAGAACACAGTGTTATGTTATAGACCCCTGACAGAACACAGTGTTATAGAGACATATAGTAAGGACAGACCCCTGACAGAACACAGTGTTAAAGAGACATATATAGACCCCTGACCCCTGACAGAACACAGTGTTATAGAGACATATATAGACCCCTGACAGAACACAGTGTTATAGAGACATATATAGACCCCTGACAGAACACAGTGTTATAGAGACATATATAGACCCCTGACAGAACACAGTGTTATAGAGACATATAATGACACAGTGTTATAGAGACATATACAGACCCTGACAGAACACAGTGTTATAGAGACATATATAGACCCCTGACAGAACACAGTGTTAAAGAGACATATATAGAGGACAGGGACCCCTGACAGAACACAGTGTTATAGAGACATATATGACCCCTGACAGAACACAGTGTTATAGAGACATATATAGACCCCTGACAGAACACAGTGTTATAGAGACATATGTAGATGACAGAACACAGTGTTATAGGGACATATATAGACCCCTGACAGAACACAGTGTTATAGAGACATATATAGACCCTGACAGAACACAGTGTTATAGAGGCCCTGACAGAACACAGTGTTATAGAGACATATATAGACCCCTGACAGAACACAGTGTTAAAGAGACATATATAGACCCCTGACAGAACACAGTGTTATACTGCCACCTAGTGGCCCAAAACCAAACCTGCAGCTTCTCACTGAATGGCAGACAGACAGACTGACTACTCAACAATCCAATTAAAGTCATCACAGTTGCTACAGTTGTAATGGACAGAGGGATGGCCTGGGGAATGGGGGTAATGTACAGAGGGGCCAAATGTAATTGATGGGGGTAATGGACAGAGGGACAGGCCCATGGGGGTAATGGTACATGGACAGAGGGACATGGCCATGGGGGTAATGGGGGTAATGTACAGAGGACAGGGCCATGGGGGTAATGGACAGAGGGACAGGGCCATGGGGGTAATGGACAGAGGGACAGGGCCATGGGGGTAATGGACAGAGGGACATGGCCATGGGGGTAATGGGGGTAATGGACATGGGGGTAATGGGGGGACAGAGGACAGGGCCATGGGGGTAATGGACAGAGGGACAGGGACATGGTAATGGGGGTAATGGACAGATGGGGGTAATGGACAGGGCCATGGGGGTAATGGGGGTAATGGACAGAGGGACAGGGCCATGGGGGTAATACAGGGGGTAATGGACAGGGGACAGGACCATGGGGGTAATGGGGGTAATGGACAGAGGGACAGTGCCATGGGGGGTAATGGGCCATGGGGGTAATGGACAGAGGGTACAGAGGGACAGGGCCATGGGGGTAATGGGGGTAATGGACAGAGGGACAGGGCCATGGGGGTAATGTACAGAGGGACAGGGCCATGGGGGGTAATGGGGTAATGGGGGGTAATGGACAGAGGGACAGGGCCATGGGGGTAATGTACAGAGGGACAGGGCCATGGGGGTAATGGGGGTAATGGACAGAGGGACAGGGCCATGGGGGTAATGGGGGTAATGGACAGAGGACAGGGCCATGGACAGGGGGGGTAATGGGGGTAATGGACAGAGGGACAGGGCCATGGGGGTAATGGGGGTAATGGACAGAGGGACAGGGCCATGGGGGTAATGTACAGAGGGACAGGGCCATGGGGGTAATGGGGGTAATGGACAGAGGGACAGGGCCATGGGGGTAATGGGGGGTAATGTACAGAGGACAGGGGGGGGTAATGGACAGAGGGACATGGCCATGGGGGGGTAATGGGGGTAATGGACAGAGGGACAGGGCCATGGGGGTAATGGACAGAGGGACAGGGCATGGGGGTAATGTACAGAGGGACAGGGCCATGGGGGTAATGTACAGAGGGACATGACCATGGGGGGTATGGGGGGTAATGGACAGAGGGACATGGCCATGGGGGGTAATGGGGGGTAATGTACAGAGGGACAGGGCCATGGGGGGTAATGTACAGAGGGACAGGGCCATGGGGGGTAATGGGGGTAATGGACAGAGGGACAGGGCCATGGGGGACAGGTTAGGTCAGACAACAGTAGCCTAGGATTCTAAACACCATACAGAGAGTTTATTTGGCTATTTAAATAGTATTATTATAATCAAGACTGTATTTCCAGACAGGCCTATTTCCGGTGCACTGTCTGACGGTTATTTAATAGCTATTCGGTTCCCACAGGAAGAGACACCGGGGCGCTGTAGAGCCGTCAGTGAGTGTGCGCGTGGGCTCCGGTGTGAATCACAGCAGCAGCCCGTTCGTTCTTGCCAGCCGCAATGCGAGACCAGACCGGAGGACAGGATATCTCAACGCCACTGAAACTAGGAGGAGTAACGGATGAATAAAGAAGACATTTTAAAACCGATAGATAAAATAGATAAAGGAATTAGACGGAGGGATGGAGCCGGTGGGCTCGTTTCTTCCCGGTAAATCCGGGAGCTCGCACTTTGATCCGGTGGTCTTTGTCAAACAGCCGCGGACCATCCTCAGACTACTGTGCTGGGTGAGACAGACCACTGAGACGTATGTGTGTAACCTGCCTGTATATATATATATATATATATAGGAGTCTATAATGTCTCGTCACTGTAATATCAGACTGTGCGTCATCCGGTTCTAAAACCGTGTTTGTTTGTCCGGGTGTTTTTTCCCCCGTTGTCATCCTCCGTCTCCGGGGATTAGGCCACAAACATGGAGGGAGAGTCTCGCTCCGTTCCTTTAAAACACCGTCTCTCTGTGTTTTCTTGTTATGTTGATGTCGGGATCGGTTACCGCACAGAGCCAAACAGTAAAACCATTGACAGAAGGCTGATCAATGTTACTATGACAACGCTTAGGTGATGAGGTAATGTTGTCTGTCTGACCATAATAATATAACATCGGGCTATATGGCCAATGTAACATCATAGCAAAGAGATGGGAATGGCTAGATTTAGCTATTGTCTGACCTAGCTGGTTTATAGTTTATAATGACACAGAGGGGTAATGTTGTCTGACCTAGCTGGTTTATAGTTTATAATGACACAGAGGGGTAATGTTGTCTGACCTAGCTGGTTTATAATGACACAGAGGGGTAATGTAGTCTGACCTAGCTGGTTTATAATGACACAGAGGGGTAATGTTGTCTGACCTAGCTGGTTTATAGTTTATAATGACACAGAGGGGTAATGTTGTCTGACCTAGCTGGTTTATAATGACACAGAGGGGTAATGTTGTCTGACCTAGCTGGTTTATAATGACACAGAGGGGTAATGTTGTCTGACCTAGCTGGTTTATAATGACACAGAGGGGTAATGTTGTCTGACCTAGCTGGTTTATAATGACACAGGGGGTAATGTTGTCTGACCTAGCTGGTTTATAATGACACATAGGGGTAATGTTGTCTGACCTAGCTGGTTTATAGTTTATAATGACACAGAGGGGTAATGTTGTCTGACCTAGCTGGTTTATAATGACACAGAGGGGTAATGTTGTCTGACCTAGCTGGTTTATAATGACACAGAGGGGTAATGTTGTCTGACCTAGCTGGTTTATAATGACACAGAGGGGTAATGTTGTCTGACCTAGCTGGTTTTTATAATGACACAGACACAGAGGGTAATGTTGTCTGACCTAGCTGGTTTATAATGACACAGAGGGGTAATGTTGTCTGACCTAGCTGGTTTATAGTTTATAATGACACAGAGGGGTAATGTTGTCTGACCTAGCTGGTTTATAATGACACAGAGGGTAATGTTGTCTGACCTAGCTGGTTTATAATGACACAGAGGGGTAATGTTGTCTGACCTAGCTGGTTTATAATGACACAGAGGGGTAATGTTGTCTGACCTAGCTGGTTTATAATGACACAGAGGGGTAATGTTGTCTAACCTAGCTGGTTTATAGTTTATAATGACACAGAGGGGGGTAAGCTGGTTATAATGACACAGAGGGGTAATGTTGTTGACCTAGCTGGTTTATAATGACACAGAGGGGTAATGTTGTCTGACCTAGCTGGTTTATAGTTTATAATGACACAGAGGGGTAATGTTGTCTGACCTAGCTGGTTTATAATGACACAGAGGGGTAATGTTGTCTGACCTAGCTGGTTTATAATGACACAGAGGGGTAATGTTGTCTGACCTAGCTGGTTTATAATGACACAGAGGGGTAATGTTGTATGACCTAGCTGGTTTATAATGACACAGAGGGGTAATGTAGTCTAACCTAGCTGGTTTATAGTTTATAATGACACAGAGGGGTAATGTTGTCTGACCTAGCTGGTTTATAATGACACAGGGGGTAATGTTGTCTGACCTAGCTGGTTTATAGTTTATAATGACACAGAGGGGTAATGTTGTCTGACCTAGCTGGTTTATAATGACACAGAGGGGTAATGTTGTCTGACCTAGCTGGTTTATAATGACACAGAGGGGTAATGTTGTCTGACCTAGCTGGTTTATAGTTTATAATGACACAGAGGGGTAATGTTGTCTGACCTAGCTGGTTTATAATGACACAGAGGGGTAATGTTGTCTGACCTAGCTGGTTTATAATGACACAGAGGGGTAATGTTGTCTGACCTAGCTGGTTTATAATGGTTTGACCTAGCTGGTTTATAATGACACAGAGGGGTAATGTTGTCTGACCTAGCTGGTTTATAATGACACAGAGGGGTAATGTTGTCTGACCTAGCTGGTTTATAATGACACAGAGGGGTAATGTTGTCTGACCTAGCTGGTTTATAGTTTATAATGACACAGAGGGGTAATGTTGTCTGACCTAGCTGGTTTATAATGACACAGAGGGGTAATGTTGTCTGACCTAGCTGGTTTATAATGACACAGAGGGGTAATGTTGTCTGACCTAGCTGGTTTATAATGACACAGAGGGGTAATGTTGTCTGACCTACCTAGCTGGTTTATAGTTTATAATGACAGAGGGGTAATGTTGTCTGACCTAGCTGGTTTATAATGACACAGAGGGGTAATGTTGTCTGACCTAGCTGGTTTATAGTTTATAATGACACAGAGGGGTAATGTTGTCTGACCTAGCTGGTTTATAATGACACAGAGGGGTAATGTTGTCTGACCTAGCTGGTTTATAATGACACAGAGGGGTAATGTTGTCTGACCTAGCTGGTTTATAGTTTATAATGACACAGAGGGGTAATGTTGTCTGTTGTCTGACCTAGCTGGTTTTATAATGACACAGAGGGGTAATGTTGTCTGACCTAGCTGGTTTATAATGACACAGAGGGGTAATGTTGTCTGACCTAGCTGGTTTATAATGACACAGAGGGGTAATGTTGTCTGACCTAGCTGGTTTATAATGACACAGAGGGGTAATGTTGTCTGACCTAGCTGGTTTATAATGACACAGAGGGGTAATGTTGTCTGACCTAGCTGGTTTATAATGACACAGAGGGGTAATGTTGTCTGACCTAGCTGGTTTATAGTTTATAATGACACAGAGGGGTAATGTTGTCTGACCTAGCTGGTTTATAATGACACAGAGGGGTAATGTTGTCTGACCTAGCTGGTTTATAGTTTATAATGACACAGAGGGATAATGTTGTCTGGCCTAGCTGGTTTATAGTTTATAATGACACAGAGGGGTAATGTTGTCTGACCTAGCTGGTTTATAATGACACAGAGGGGTAATGTTGTCTGACCTAGCTGGTTTATAATGACACAGAGGGGTAATGTTGTCTGACCTAGCTGGTTTATAGTTTATAATGACACAGAGGGGTAATGTTGTCTGACCTAGCTGGTTTATAATTTATAATGACACAGAGGGGTAATGTTGTCTGACCTAGCTGGTTTATAATGACACAGAGGGGTAATGTTGTCTGACCTAGCTGGTTTATAATGACACAGAGGGGTAATGTTGTCTGACCTAGCTGGTTTATAATGACACAGAGGGGTAATGATGTCTAGCCTAGCTGGTTTATAGTTTATAATGACACAGAGGGGTAATGTTGTCTGACCTAGCTGGTTTATAGTTTATAATGACACAGAGGGGTAATGTTGTCTGACCTAGCTGGTTTATAATGACACAGAGGGGTAATGTTGTCTGACCTAGCTGGTTTATAATGACACAGAGGGGTAATGTTGTCTGACCTAGCTGGTTTATAGTTTATAATGACACAGAGGGGTAATGTTGTCTGACCTAGCTGGTTTATAATGACACAGAGGGGTAATGTTGTCTGACCTAGCTGGTTTATAATGACACAGAGGGGTAATGTTGTCTGACCTAGCTGGTTTATAATGACACAGAGGGGTAATGTAGTCTGACCTAGCTGGTTTTATAATGACACAGAGGGGTAATGTTGTCTGACCTAGCTGGTTTATAATGACACAGAGGGGTAATGTTGTCTGACCTAGCTGGTTTATAATGACACAGAGGGGTAATGTTGTCTGACCTAGCTGGTTTATAATGACACAGAGGGGTAATGTAGTCTGACCTAGCTGGTTTATAGTTTATAATGACACAGAGGGGTAATGTTGTCTGACCTAGCTGGTTTATAATGACACAGAGGGGTAATGTTGTCTGACCTAGCTGGTTTATAGTTTATAATGACACAGGGGGTAATGTTGTCTGACCTAGCTGGTTTATAATGACACAGAGGGGTAATGTTGTCTGACCTAGCTGGTTTATAATGACACAGAGGGGTAATGTTGTCTGACCTAGCTGGTTTATAATGACACAGAGGGGTAATGTTGTCTGACCTAGCTGGTTTATAATGACACAGAGGGGTAATGTTGTCTGACCTAGCTGGTTTATAATGACACAGAGGGGTAATGTTGTCTGACCTAGCTGGTTTATAATGACACAGAGGGGTAATGATGTCTGACCTAGCTGGTTTATAATGACACAGAGGGGTAATGTTGTCTGACCTAGCTGGTTTATAATGACACAGAGGGGTAATGTTGTCTGACCTAGCTGGTTTATAATGACACAGAGGGGTAATGATGTCTAGCCTAGCTGGTTTATAGTTTATAATGACACAGAGGGGTAATGTTGTCTGACCTAGCTGGTTTATAGTTTATAATGACACAGATGGGTAATGTTGTCTGACCTAGCTGGTTTATAATGACACAGAGGGGTAATGTTGTCTGACCTAGCTGGTTTATAATGACACAGAGGGGTAATGTTGTCTGACCTAGCTGGTTTATAGTTTATAATGACACAGAGGGGTAATGTTGTCTGACCTAGCTGGTTTATAATGACACAGAGGGGTAATGTTGTCTGACCTAGCTGGTTTATAATACAGTAGACTATATCCTGGAGATTAATACTGTTGGCTAGCTTAACGATTCCAATAGGAATTACATATCACTTTGCAGCATAATGTGATTTACAGTTTAAGGTTGAAAATTATTCTGGTACATTTCACAGGTTTGCCAGAAATTCTGGTTGGAAGATCACTGGAAAATGTTTTGGGAACTTTCGTGGAATTTTGCAACCCAACTTGCAGGCCATGAGTTTCAGGCCGCTGTATAAGGCCCTGTGTCCTGTAAACCATGAGTTTCAGGCCGCTGTATAAGGCCAGACGTGGCCTGTAAACCATGAGTTTCAGGCCGCTGTATAAGGCCAGACGTGGCCTGTCAACCATGAGTTTCAGGCCGCTGTATAAGGCCAGACGTGGCCTGTAAACCATGAGTTTCAGGCCGCTGTATAAGGCCCTAGGTGGCCTGTAAACCATGAGTTTCAGGCCGCTGTATAAGGCCCTAGGTGGCCTGTAAACCATGAGTTTCAGGCCGCTGTATAAGGCCTGACGAGGCCTGTAAACCATGAGTTTCAGGCCGCTGTATAAGGCCTGACGAGGCCTGTAAACCATGAGTTTCAGGCCGCTGTATAAGGCCCGATGTGGCCTGTAAACACATGAGTTTCAGGCCGCTGTGTAAGGCCCTAGGTGGCCTGTAAACCATGAATTTCAGGCCGCTGTATAAGGCCAGATGTGTCCTGTAAACCATGAGTTTCAGGCCGCTGTATAAGGCCCTAGGTGGCCTGTAAACCCATGAGTTTCAGGCCGCTGTATAAGGCCCGATAAGGCCTGTAAACCATGAGTTTCAGGCCGCCGTATAAGGCCCGATGTGGCCTGTAAACCATGAGTTTCAGGCCGCTGTATTAGGCCCTGTGGCCTGTAAAACCATGAGTTTCAGGCCGCTGTATAAGGCCCGATAAGGCCTGTAAACCGTGAGTTTCAGGCCGCTGTATAAGGCCCGACGTGGCCTGTCAACCATGAGTTTCAGGCCGCTGTATAAGGCCCGACGTGGCCTGTCAACCATGAGTTTCAGGCCGCTGTATAAGGCCCTAGGTGGCCTGTAAACCATGAGTTTCAGGCCGCTGTATAAGGCCCGACGTGGCCTGTAAACCATGAGTTTCAGGCCGCTGTATAAGGCCTGACGAGGCCTGTAAACCATGAGTTTCAGGCCGCTG
Source organism: Oncorhynchus nerka (assembly GCF_034236695.1). Lineage (NCBI taxonomy): Eukaryota > Metazoa > Chordata > Actinopteri > Salmoniformes > Salmonidae > Oncorhynchus > Oncorhynchus nerka. Next base: position 1,749,156 of record NC_088410.1, on the reverse strand, counting down.
TATAAGGCCTGACGAGGCCTGTAAACCATGAGTTTCAGGCCGCTGTATAAGGCCCGATGTGGCCTGTAAACCCATGAGTTTCAGGCCGCTGTGTAAGGCCCTAGGTGGCCTGTAAACCATGAATTTCAGGCCGCTGTATAAGGCCAGATGTGTCCTGTAAACCATGAGTTTCAGGCCGCTGTATAAGGCCCTAGGTGGCCTGTAAACCCATGAGTTTCAGGCCGCTGTATAAGGCCCGATAAGGCCTGTAAACCATGAGTTTCAGGCCGCCGTATAAGGCCCGATGTGGCCTGTAAACCATGAGTTTCAGGCCGCTGTATTAGGCCCTGTGGCCTGTAAAACCATGAGTTTCAGGCCGCTGTATAAGGCCCGATAAGGCCTGTAAACCGTGAGTTTCAGGCCGCTGTATAAGGCCCGACGTGGCCTGTCAACCATGAGTTTCAGGCCGCTGTATAAGGCCCGACGTGGCCTGTCAACCATGAGTTTCAGGCCGCTGTATAAGGCCCTAGGTGGCCTGTAAACCATGAGTTTCAGGCCGCTGTATAAGGCCCGACGTGGCCTGTAAACCATGAGTTTCAGGCCGCTGTATAAGGCCTGACGATGTATGTAATGATTCAATTATAATGATAATATTCTCCTAGGAACTCACTTGGGTGAAGGCCACAGAACTGAAAATCAACTAATTCGACAACCGTTTCTCTGTTACTAAAATAATACAGTCATGGGATGTAACTGTTGGATGGAAAAGGCAAGGCACACTGGGAAATTATTGGAGGCTTTAGTGGGGGCGTCAAAACTGAAGTAAACAACAACAAGAACAACAACAAACGGCATTTCCTGTGAAGGTGGAACTGCTCACATCAGCTATTTCAGTTTCTTAACATTATTGTTGTTGGTTTCACAGCAGCAACGCGTGTGTGTGTGTGTGTGCGCGTGTGTGCGTGCGTGCGTGTTTGTGTGTGTGTGTGTGAGTGTGCGTGCGTGCGTGCGTGCGTGCGTGCGTTTGTGTGTGTGTGTGTGTGTGTGCGCGTGCGTGCGTGCGTGTTTGTGTGTGTGTGTGCGTGCGTGCGTGTGTGTGTTCAAGTATTGGTGTGATGAAAACAATTTGAAGTCCTACTGCTCAGTAAATATCAATGATCTCCGAACTAACTTTATCCACTGACTGACTGACCTCTCTCTACTCTCTCCTCCCTCTTCCTGCTCCCCCTCTACTCTCTCTCTCTCCTCTCCTCTCTTTCCCTTCCTCTCTCTACTCTCTCCTCCCTCTTCCTGCTCCCCCTCTACTCTCTCTCTCTCTCTCTCCTCTCCTCTCTCCTCCCTCTCTCTCCCACTCCCTCTCCTCTCTCCTCTCTCTCTCTCCTCTCCTCCCTCTCTCTCCCTCTCTCTGTCTCTCTCTCTCTCTCTCTCTCTCTCTGTCTCTGTCTCTCTCTCTCTCTCTCTCTCTCTCTCTCTCTCTCCTCTCCTCCCTCTCTCTCCCTCTCCTCTCTCCTCTCTCCTCCCTCTTCCTGCTCCCCCTCTACTCTCTCTCTCTCCTCTCCTCTCTTTCCCTTCCTCTCTCTCTCTCTCCTCCCTCTTCCTGCTCCCCCTCTACTCTCTCTCTCTCTCTCTCTCTCTCTCCTCTCCTCTCTCCTCCCTCTCTCTCCCACTCCCTCTCCTCTCTCCTCTCTCTCTCTCCTCCCTCTCTCCCTCTCTCTCTGTCTCTCTCTCTCTCTCTCTCTCTGTCTCTGTCTCTCTCTCTCTCTCTCTCTCT
>NC_088410.1:1727406-1742406 GCF_034236695.1 Oncorhynchus nerka | reverse complement strand
GGTAAGAGACACCTGGGGGTGTGGGGGTGTATGTGTGTTCTCCATCCTCACCTGGGTAAGAGACACCTGGGGGTCTGGGTGTGTGTGTTCTCCATCCTCACCTGGGTAAGAGACACCTGGGGGTCTGGGTGTGTGTGTTCTCCATCCTCACCTGGGTAAGAGACACCTGGGGGTCTGGGTGTGTGTGTTCTCCATCCTCATCTGGGTAAGAGACACCTGGGGGGTCTGGGTGTGTGTTCTCCATCCTCACCTGGGTAAGAGACACCTGGGGGGTCTGGGTGTGTGTGTTCTCCATCCTCACCTGGGTAAGAGACACCTGGGGGGGTCTGGGGTGTGTGTGTTCTCCATCCTCACCTGGGTAAGAGACACCTGGGGGTCTGGGGGTGTGTGTTCTCCATCCTCACCTGGGTAAGAGACACCTGGGGGTCTGGGTGTGTGTTCTCCATCCTCACCTGGGTAAGAGACACCTGGGGGTCCGGGTGTGTGTGTGTGTTCTCCATCCTCACCTGGGTAAGAGACACCTGGGGGTTTGGGGTGTGTGTTCTCCATCCTCACCTGGGTAAGAGACACCTGGGGGGTGTCTGGGTGTGTGTGTGTGTGTTCTCCATCCTCACCTGGGTAAGAGACACCTGGGGGGTCTGGGTGTGTGTGTTCTCCATCCTCACCTGGGTAAGAGACACCTGGGGGGTCTGGGTGTGTGTGTTCTCCATCCTCACCTGGGTAAGAGACACCTGGGGGGGTCTGGGTGTGTGTGTTCTCCATCCTCACCTGGGTAAGAGACACCTGGGGGGTCTGGGTGTGTGTGTTCTCCATCCTCACCTGGGTAAGAGACACCTGGGGGTGTGTGTGTGTGTGTTCTCCATCCTCACCTGGGTAAGAGACACCTGGGGGGTCTGGGTGTGTGTGTGTGTGTTCTCCATCCTCACCTGGGTAAGAGACACCTGGGGGTCTGGGGGTGTGTGTTCTCCATCCTCACCTGGGTAAGAGACACCTGGGGGTCTGGGGTGTGTGTTCTCCATCCTCACCTGGGTAAGAGACACCTGGGGGGGGTCTGGGGTGTGTGTTCTCCATCCTCACCTGGGTAAGAGACACCTGGGGGGGGGGTCTGGGTGTGTGTGTTCTCCATCCTCACCTGGGTAAGAGACACCTGGGGGGGGGTGTGTGTTCTCCATCCTCACCTGGGTAAGAGACACCTGGGGGTCTGGGGGTGTGTGTTCTCCATCCTCACCTGGGTAAGAGACACCTGGGGGTCTGGGTGTGTGTGTTCTCCATCCTCACCTGGGTAAGAGACACCTGGGGTGTGTGTGTGTGTGTGTTCTCCATCCTCACCTGGGTAAGAGACACCTGGGGGTCTGGGTGTGTGTGTGTTCTCCATCCTCAGCTGGGTAAGAGACACCTGGGGGGTCTGGGGTGTGTGTTCTCCATCCTCACCTTGGTAAGAGACACCTGGGGGGTTTGGGGGTGTGTGTTCTCCATCCTCACCTGGGTAAGAGACACCTGGGGGTCTGGGTGTGTGTGTGTTCTCCATCCTCACCTGGGTAAGAGACACCTGGGGGGTCTGGGTGTGTGTGTGTGTGTGTGTGTGTGTGTGTGTGTGTGTGTGTGTGTGTGTGTGTGTGTGTGTGTGTGTGTGTGTGTGTGTGTGTGTGTGTGTGTGTGTGGGTAATGTGTGTGTGTGTAATGTGTGTGTGTGTGTGTAATGTGTGTGTGGTTGTGTGTGTGTGTGTGTAATGTGTGTGTGTGTAATGTGTGTGTGTGTAATGTGTGTGTGTGTGTGTGTGTGTGTGTGTGTGTGTGTGTGTGTGTGTGTGTGTGTGTGTGTGTGTGTGTGTGTGTGTGTGTGGGTGTGTGTGTGTAATGTGTGTGTGTGTAATGTGTGTGTGTGTGTGTGTAATGTGTGTGTGTGTGTAATGTGTGTGTGGGTGTGTGTGTGTGTAATGTGTGTGTAATGTGTGTGTGTGTGTAATGTGTGTGTAATGTGTGTGTGTAATGTGTGTGGGTGTAATGTGTGTGGTGTGTGTGTGTAATGTGTGTGTGTGTAATGTGTGTGTGTGTAATGTGTGTGTGTGTAATGTGTGTGTGTAATGTGTGTGTGTGTGTGTAATGTGTACCCAGAACAGTTTAGAACAGCCCCTGTCACCACTACCCAGAACAGCCCCTGTCACCACTGCCCAGAACAGCCCCTGTCACTACTACCCAGAACAGCCCCTGTCACTACTGCCCAGAACAGCCCCTGTCACTACTGCCCAGAACAGCCCCTGTCACTACTACCCAGAACAGCCCCTGTCACTACTACCCAGAACAGCCCCTGTCACCACTACCCAGAACAGCCCCTGTCACCACTACCCAGAACAGCCCCTGTCACCACTACCCAGAACAGCCCCTGTCACTACTACCCAGAACAGCCCCTGTCACCACTGCCCAGAACAGCCCCTGTCACTACTACCCAGAACAGCCCCTGTCACTACTGCCCAGAACAGCCCCTGTCACTACTGACCAGAACAGCCCCTGTCACTACTACCCAGAACAGCCCCTGTCACTACTACCCAGAACAGCCCCTGTCACTACTACCCAGAACAGCCCCTGTCACCACTACCCAGAACAGCCCCTGTCACCACTGCCCAGAACAGCCCCTGTCACTACTACCCAGAACAGCCCCTGTCACTACTGCCCAGAACAGCCCCTGTCACTACTGACCAGAACAGCCCCTGTCACTACTACCCAGAACAGCCCCTGTCACCACTGCCCAGAACAGCCCCTGTCACCACTACCCAGAACAGCGCCTGTCACTACTACCCAGAACAGCCCCTGTCACTACTACCCAGAACAGCCCCTGTCACTACTACCCAGAACAGCCCCTGTCACTACTACCCAGAACAGCCCCTGTCACTACTACCCAGAACAGCCCCTGTCACTACTACCCAGAACAGCCCCTGTCACTACTGACCAGAACAGCCCCTGTCACTACTACCCAGAACAGCCCATCACCACTACCCAGAACAGCCCCTGTCACCACTACCCAGAACAGCCCCTGTCACTACTGCCCAGAACAGCCCCTGTCACTACTGACCAGAACAGCCCCTGTCACTACTGACCAGAACAGCCCCTGTCACTACTACCCAGAACAGCCCCTGTCACCACTACCCAGAACAGCCGCTGTCACTACTGCCCAGAACAGCCCCTGTCACTACTACCCAGAACAGCCCCTGTCACTACTACCCAGAACAGCCCCTGTCACTACTACCCAGAACAGCCCCTGTCACTACTACCCAGAACAGCCCCTGTCACTACTGCCCAGAACAGCCCCTGTCACTACTGCCCAGAACAGCCCCTGTCACTACTACCCAGAACAGCCCCTGTCACTACTACCCAGAACAGCCCCTGTCACTACTACCCAGAACAGCCCCTGTCACTACTACCCAGAACAGCCCCTGTCACTACTACCCAGAACAGCCCCTGTCACTACTACCCAGAACAGCCCCTGTCACTACTACCCAGAACAGCTCCTGTCACCACTACCCAGAACAGCCCCTGTCACCCAGAACAGCCCCTGTCACTACTACCCAGAACAGCCCCTGTCACTACTGACCAGAACAGCCCCTGTCACTACTACCCAGAACAGCCCCTGTCACCACTACCCAGTACAGCCCCTGTCACTACTGACCAGAACAGCCCCTGTCACTACTACCCAGAACAGCCCCTGTCACTACTACCCAGAACAGACCCTGTCACCACTACCCAGAACAGCCCCTGTCACCACTACCCAGAACAGCCCCTGTCACTACTACCCAGAACAGCCCCTGTCACCACTACCCAGAACAGCCCGTCACCCAGAACAGCCCCTGTCACCACTACCCAGAACAGCCCGTCACCCAGAACAGCCCCTGTCACCACTACCCAGAACAGCCCCTGTCACCACTACCCAGAAGAGCCCCTGTCACTACTACCCAGAACAGCCCCTGTCACTACTGACCAGAACAGCCCCTGTCACTACTACCCAGAACAGCCCCTGTCACTACTACCCAGAACAGCCCCTGTCACTACTACCCAGAACAGCCCCTGTCACTACTACCCAGAACAGCCCCTGTCACTACTGCCCAGAACAGCCCCTGTCACTACTACCCAGAACAGCCCCTGTCACTACTACCCAGAACAGCCCCTGTCACCACTGCCCAGAACAGCCCCTGTCACTACTGACCAGAACAGCCCCTGTCACCACTACCCAGAACAGCCCCTGTCACTACTGCCCAGAACAGCCCCTGTCACTACTACCCAGAACAGCCCCTGTCACTACTACCCAGCACAGCCCCTGTCACCACTGCCCAGAACAGCCCCTGTCACTACTGACCAGAACAGCCCCTGTCACCACTGCCCAGAACAGCCCCTGTCACTACTGACCAGAACAGCCCCTGTCACTACTACCCAGAACAGCCCCTGTCACCACTACCCAGAACAGCCCCTGTCACTACTACCCAGAACAGCCCCTGTCACTACTACCCAGAACAGCCCCTGTCACCACTACCCAGAACAGCCCCTGTCACCACTACCCAGAACAGCCCCTGTCACTCCTACCCAGAACAGCCCCTGTCAACACTACCCAGAACAGCCCCTGTCACTCCTACCCAGAACAGCCCCTGTCACTACTACCCAGAACAGCCCCTGTCACTACTGCACACAACAGCCCCTGTCACTACTGCCCAGAACAGCCCCTGTCACTACTGCCCAGAACAGCCCCTGTCACTACTACCCAGAACAGCCCCTGTCACCACTACCCAGAACAGCCCCTGTCACTACTACCCAGAACAGCCCCTGTCACTACTACCCAGAACAGCCCCTGTCACCACTACCAAGAACAGCCCCTGTCACCACTACCCAGAACAGCCCCTGTCACTACTACCCAGAACAGCCCCTGTCCTACTACCCAGAACAGCACCTGTCACTACTACCCAGAACAGCCCCTGTCACTACTACCCAGAACAGCCCCTGTCACTACTACCCAGAACAGCCCCTGTCACTACTACCCAGAACAGCCCCTGTCACTACTACCCAGAACAGCCCCTGTCACTACTACCCAGAACAGCCCCTGTCACTACTACCCAGAACAGCCCCTGTCACTACTACCCAGAACAGCCCCTGTCACTACTACCCAGAACAGCCCCTGTCACTACTACCCAGAACAGCCCCTGTCACTACTACCCAGAACAGCCCCTGTCACCACAGAACAGCCCCAGAACAGCCCCTGTCACCACTACCCAGAACAGCCCCTGTCACTACTACCCAGAACAGCCCCTGTCACTACACCAGAACAGCCCCTGTCACCACTACTTCCAGAACAGCCCCTGTCACCACTACCCAGAACAGCCCCTGTCACTCCTACCCAGAACAGCCCCTGTCAACACTACCCAGAACAGCCCCTGTCACTCCTACCCAGAACAGCCCCTGTCACTACTACCCAGAACAGCCCCTGTCACTACTGCACACAACAGCCCCTGTCACTACTGCCCAGAACAGCCCCTGTCACTACTGCCCAGAACAGCCCCTGTCACTACTACCCAGAACAGCCCCTGTCACCACTACCCAGAACAGCCCCTGTCACTACTACCCAGAACAGCCCCTGTCACTACTACCCAGAACAGCCCCTGTCACTACTACCAAGAACAGCCCCTGTCACCACTACCCAGAACAGCCCCTGTCACTACTACCCAGAACAGCCCCTGTCACCACTACCCAGAACAGCCCCTGTCACCACTACCCAGAACAGCCCCTGTCACCACTACCCATAACAGCCCCTGTCACTACTACCCAGAACAGCCCCTGTCCTACTACCCAGAACAGCCCCTGTCACTACTACCCAGAACAGCCCCTGTCACTACTACCCAGAACAGCCCCTGTCACTACTACCCAGAACAGCCCCTGTCACTACTACCCAGAACAGCCCCTGTCACTACTACCCAGAACAGCCCCTGTCATTACTACCCAGAACAGCCCCTGTCACTACTACCCAGAACAGCCCCTGTCACTACTACCCAGAACAGCCCCTGTCACTACTACCCAGAACAGCCCCTGTCACTAGCCCCTGTCACCAGAACAGCCCCTGTCACTACTACCCAGAACAGCCCCTGTCACCACACCCAGAACAGCCCCTGTCACTACTACCCAGAACAGCCCCTGTCACTACTGACCAGAACAGCCCCTGTCACTACTACCCAGAACAGCCCCTGTCACCACTACCCAGTACAGCCCCTGTCACTACTACCCAGAACAGCCCCTGTCACTACTACCCAGAACAGACCCTGTCACCACTACCCAGAACAGCCCCTGTCACCACTACCCAGAACAGCCCCTGTCACTACTACCCAGAACAGCCCCTGTCACCACTACCCAGAACAGCCCGTCACCCAGAACAGCCCCTGTCACCACTACCCAGAACAGCCCGTCACCCAGAACAGCCCCTGTCACCACTACCCAGAACAGCCCCTGTCACCACTACCCAGAAGAGCCCCTGTCACTACTACCCAGAACAGCCCCTGTCACTACTGACCAGAACAGCCCCTGTCACTACTACCCAGAACAGCCCCTGTCACTACTACCCAGAACAGCCCCTGTCACTACTACCCAGAACAGCCCCTGTCACTACTACCCAGAACAGCCCCTGTCACTACTGCCCAGAACAGCCCCTGTCACTACTACCCAGAACAGCCCCTGTCACTACTACCCAGAACAGCCCCTGTCACCACTGCCCAGAACAGCCCCTGTCACTACTGACCAGAACAGCCCCTGTCACCACTACCCAGAACAGCCCCTGTCACTACTGCCCAGAACAGCCCCTGTCACTACTACCCAGAACAGCCCCTGTCACTACTACCCAGCACAGCCCCTGTCACCACTGCCCAGAACAGCCCCTGTCACTACTGACCAGAACAGCCCCTGTCACCACTGCCCAGAACAGCCCCTGTCACTACTGACCAGAACAGCCCCTGTCACTACTACCCAGAACAGCCCCTGTCACCACTACCCAGAACAGCCCCTGTCACTACTACCCAGAACAGCCCCTGTCACTACTACCCAGAACAGCCCCTGTCACCACTACCCAGAACAGCCCCTGTCACCACTACCCAGAACAGCCCCTGTCACTCCTACCCAGAACAGCCCCTGTCAACACTACCCAGAACAGCCCCTGTCACTCCTACCCAGAACAGCCCCTGTCACTACTGACCAGAACAGCCCCTGTCACTACTACCCACAACAGCCCCTGTCACTACTGCCCAGAACAGCCCCTGTCACTACTGCCCAGAACAGCCCCTGTCACTACTACCCAGAACAGCCCCTGTCACCACTACCCAGAACAGCCCCTGTCACTACTACCCAGAACAGCCCCTGTCACTACTACCCAGAACAGCCCCTGTCACCACTACCAAGAACAGCCCCTGTCACCACTACCCAGAACAGCCCCTGTCACTACTACCCAGAACAGCCCCTGTCACCACTACCCAGAACAGCCCCTGTCACCACTACCCAGAACAGCCCCTGTCACCACTACCCATAACAGCCCCTGTCACTACTACCCAGAACAGCCCCTGTCCTACTACCCAGAACAGCCCCTGTCACTACTACCCAGAACAGCCCCTGTCACTACTACCCAGAACAGCCCCTGTCACTACTACCCAGAACAGCCCCTGTCACTACTACCCAGAACAGCCCCTGTCACTACTACCCAGAACAGCCCCTGTCACTACTACCCAGAACAGCCCCTGTCACTACTACCCAGAACAGCCCCTGTCACTACTACCCAGAACAGCCCCTGTCACTACTACCCAGAACAGCCCCTGTCACTACTACCCAGAACAGCCCCTGTCACTACTACTGTCACCACTACCCAGAACAGCCCCAGAACAGCCCCTGTCACCACTACCCAGAACAGCCCTGTCACTACTACCCAGAACAGCCCCTGTCACTACTACCCAGAACAGCCCCTGTCACCACTACCCAGAACAGCCCCTGTCACCACTACCCAGAACAGCCCCTGTCACTCCTACCCAGAACAGCCCCTGTCAACACTACCCAGAACAGCCCCTGTCACTCCTACCCAGAACAGCCCCTGTCACTACTACCCAGAACAGCCCCTGTCACTACTGCACACAACAGCCCCTGTCACTACTGCCCAGAACAGCCCCTGTCACTACTGCCCAGAACAGCCCCTGTCACTACTACCCAGAACAGCCCCTGTCACCACTACCCAGAACAGCCCCTGTCACTACTACCCAGAACAGCCCCTGTCACTACTACCCAGAACAGCCCCTGTCACTACTAGAGTCAAGAACAGCCCCTGTCACCACTACCCAGAACAGCCCCTGTCACTACTACCCAGAACAGCCCCTGTCACTATCCAGTGGGCTGACTGTATTCCAGAACAGCCCCTGTCACCACTACCCAGAACAGCCCCTGTCACCACTACCCATAACAGCCCCTGTCACTACTACCCAGAACAGCCCTGTCCTACTACCCAGAACAGCCCCTGTCACTACTACTGTGGTCCCAGAACAGCCCCTGTCACTACTACCCAGAACAGCCCCTGTCACTACTACCCAGAACAGCCCCTGTCACTACTACCCAGAACAGCCCCTGTCACTACTACCCAGAACAGCCCCTGTCACTACTACCCAGAACAGCCCCTGTCACTACTACCCAGAACAGCCCCTGTCACTACTGTCCAGAACAGCCCCTGTCACTACTACCCAGAACAGCCCCTGTCACTACTACCCAGAACAGCCCCTGTCACTACTACCCAGAACAGCCCCTGTCACTACTACCCAGAACAGCCCCTGTCACCACTACCCAGAACAGCCCCTGTCACTACTACCCAGAACAGCCCCTGTCACTACTACCCAGAACAGCCCCTGTCACTACTACCCAGAACAGCCCCTGTCACTACACAAGTCAGTGGGCTGACTGTGGTCTGATAGGGGAGTCAGTGGGCTGACTGTGGTCTGATAGGGGTGTCAGTGGGCTGACTGTGATCTGATAGGGGAGTCAGTGGGCTGACTGTGATCTGATAGGGGTGTCAGTGGGCTGACTGTGGTCTGATAGGGGTGTCAGTGGACTGATTGTGATCTGATAGGGGTGTCAGTGGGCTGACTGTGGTCTGATAGGGGTGTCAGTGGGCTGACTGTGGTCTGATAGGGGAGTCAGTGGGCTGACTGTGGTCTGATAGGGGTGTCAGTGGGCTGACTGTGATCTGATAGGGGAGTCAGTGGGCTGGCTGTGGTCTGATAGGGGTGGGCTGACTGTGATCTGATAGGGGAGTCAGTGGGCTGACTGTATTCTGATAGGGGTGTTAGTGGGCTGACTGTGGTCTGATAGGGGTGGGCTGACTGTGGTCTGATAGGGGAGTCAGTGGGCTGACTGTGGGCTGACTGTGGTCTGATAGGGGAGTCAGTGGGCTGACTGTGATCTGATAGGGGTGTCAGTGGGCTGACTGTGATCTGATAGGGGAGTCAGTGGGCTGACTGTGGTCTGATAGGGGTGGGCTGACTGTGGTCTGATAGGGGTGTCAGTGGGCTGACTGTGGTCTGATAGGGGAGTCAGTGGGCTGACTGTGGTCTGATAGGGGTGTCAATGGGCTAACTGTGGTCTGATAGGGGAGTCAGTGGGCTGACTGTGGTCTGATAGGGGTGGGCTGACTGTGGTCTGATAGGGGTGTCAGTGGGCTGACTGTGGTCTGATAGGGGTGTCAGTGGGCTGACTGTGGTCTGATAGGGGTGGGCTGACTGTGGTCTGATAGGGGTGTCAGTGGGCTGACTGTGGTCTGATAGGGGAGTCAGTGGCCTGACTGTGGTCTGATAGGGGGCTGACTGATCTGATAGGGGTGTCAGTGGGCTGACTGTGGTCTGATAGGGGTGTCAGTGGGCTGACTGTGATCTGATAGGGGTGTCAGTGGGCTGACTGTGGTCTGATAGGGGAGTCAGTGGGCTGACTGTGGTCTGATAGGGGAGTCAGTGGGCTGACTGTGGTCTTATAGGGGTGACAGTGGGCTGACTGTGATCTGATAGGGGTGTCAGTGGGCTGACTGTGGTCTGATAGGGGAGTCAGTGGGCTGGCTGTGGTCTGATAGGGGTGGGCTGACTGTGATCTGATAGGGGAGTCAGTGGGCTGACTGTATTCTGATAGGGGTGTTAGTGGGCTGACTGTGGTCTGATAGGGGTGGGCTGACTGTGGTCTGATAGGGGAGTCAGTGGGCTGACTGTGGGCTGACTGTGGTCTGATAGGGGAGTCAGTGGGCTGACTGTGATCTGATAGGGGTGTCAGTGGGCTGACTGTGATCTGATAGGGGAGTCAGTGGGCTGACTGTGGTCTGATAGGGGTGGGCTGACTGTGGTCTGATAGGGGTGTCAGTGGGCTGACTGTGGTCTGATAGGGGAGTCAGTGAGCTGACTGTGGTCTGATAGGGGTGTCAGTGGGCTGACTGTGATCTGATAGGGGTGTCAGTGGGCTGACTGGTCTGATAGGGGTGTCAGTGGGCTGACTGTGGTCTGATAGGGGTGGGCTGACTGTGGTCTGATAGGGGTGTCAATGGACTGACTGGTCTGATAGGGGTGTCAGTGGGCTGACTTGTGGTCTGATAGGGGTGTCAGTGGGCTGACTGTGATCTGATAGGGGTGTCAGTGGGCTGACTGTGGTCTGATAGGGGAGTCAGTGGGCTGACTGTGGTCTGATAGGGGAGTCAGTGGGCTGACTAGTCTGATAGGGGTGTCAGTGGGCTGACTGTGATCTGATAGGGGTGTCAGTGGGCTGACTGTGGTCTGATAGGGGTGTCAGTGGACTGACTGTGTTCTGATAGGGGTGTCAGTGGGCTGACTGTGGTCTGATAGGGGTGGGCTGACTGTGGTCTGATAGGGGAGTCAGTGGGCTGACTGTGGGCTGACTGTGGTCTGATAGGGGAGTCAGTGGGCTTACTGTGATCTGATAGGGGTGTCAGTGGGCTGACTGTGATCTGATAGGGGAGTCAGTGGGCTGACTGTGGTCTGATAGGGGTGGGCTGACTGTGGTCTGATAGGGGTGTCAGTGGGCTGACTGTGGTCTGATAGGGGAGTCAGTGGGCTGACTGTGGTCTGATAGGGGTGTCAGTGGGCTGACTGTGGTCTGATAGGGGAGTCAGTGGGCTGACTGTGGTCTGATAGGGGTGTCAGTGGGCTGACTGTGGTCTGATAGGGGAGTCAGTGGGCTGACTGTGGTCTGATAGGGGAGTCAGTGGGCTGACTGTGGTCTGATAGGGGAGTCAGTGGGCTGACTGTGGTCTGATAGGGGTGGGCTGACTGTGGTCTGATAGGGGTGTCAGTGGGCTGACTGTGATCTGATAGGGGAGTCAGTGGGGTGGGGAGTCAGTGGGCTGACTGTGGTCTGATAGGGGTGGGCTGACTGTGGTCTGATAGGGGTGTCAATGGACTGACTGTGAACGCACTGAGAGACTCTGGGTTGAGGTCAGTGATAAAGTAGTCTACAGTACTACTGCCAAGAGATGAGCTGTAGGTGTACCTACCCTAGGAGGCCCCTCGAAGCTTTGACTATGAACAGACCCAGAGATGAGCTGTAGGTGTACCTACCCTAGGAGGCCCCTCGAAGCTTTGACTATGTACAGACCCAGAGATGAGCTGTAGGTGTACCTACCCTAGGAGGCCCCTCGAAGCGTTGACTATGAACAGACCCAGAGATGAGCTGTAGGTGTACCTACCCTAGGAGGCCCCTCCTACCGTTGACTATGTACAGACCCAGAGCTGCAGGATGAGCTGTAGGTGTACCTACCCTAGGAGGCCCCTCCTACCGTTGACTATGAACAGACCCAGAGCTGCAGGAGTTGTGACCCTCCTACCGTTGACTATGAACAGACCCAGAGCTGCAGGAGTTGTGACCCGGACTATGAACAGACCCAGAGCTGCAGGAGTTGTGACCGTTGACTATGAACAGACCCAGAGCTGCAGGAGTTGTGGCCGTTGACTATGAACAGACCCAGAGCTGTAGGAGTTGTGGCCGTTGACTATGAACAGACCCAGAGCTGCAGGAGTTGTGACCCTCCTACCGTTGACTATGAACAGACCCAGAGCTGCAGGAGTTGTGGCCGTTGACTATGAACAGACCCAGAGCTGCAGGAGTTGTGGCCCGTTGACTATGAACAGACCCAGAGGTGCAGGAGTTGTGGCCCGTTGACTATGAACAGACCCAGAGCTGCAGGAGTTGTGACCCTCCTACCGTTGACTATGAACAGACCCAGAGCTGCAGGAGTTGTGACCGTTGACTATGAACAGACCCAGAGCTGCAGGAGTTGTGGCCGTTGACTATGAACAGACCCAGAGCTGCAGGAGTTGTGACCGTTGACTATGAACAGACCCAGAGGTGCAGGAGTTGTGGCCCGTTGACTATGAACAGACCCAGAGCTGCAGGAGTTGTGACCCTCCTACCGTTGACTATGAACAGACCCAGAGCTGCAGGAGTTGTGACCCTCCTACCGTTGACTATGAACAGACCCAGAGCTGCAGGAGTTGTGACCGTTGACTATGAACAGACCCAGAGCTGCAGGAGTTGTGGCCCGTTGACTATGAACAGACCCAGAGGTGCAGGAGTTGTGACCGTTGACTATGAACAGACCCAGAGCTGCAGGAGTTGTGACTTGTTTTTTGTTGTTTTTGTTAATTATGTTGTCGTTGTGTCTAGAGTGACAAATCTGAGGAGGGAATGCTGTCCCTTACCTAAGAGAAACTCCTGTTTTTAGCTAGGAAGCTCTAACACCTGACCTCTAACACCTAACCTCTAACACCTAACCTCTAACACCTAACCTCTGACACCTAACCTCTGACACCTAACCTCTGACACCTAACCTCTAACACCTAACCTCTAACACCTAACCTCTAACACCTAACCTCTAACCTAACCTCTAACACCTAACCTCTGACCTCTAGCATCTAACCTCTAACACCTAACCTCTAACACCTAACCTCTAACACCTAACCTCTAACACCTAACCTCTAACACCTAACCTCTAACCCCTGACCTCTAACCTCTGACCTCTAACACCTAACCTCTAACACCTAACCTCTAACCCCTAACCTCTAACCTCTTACCTCTAACACCTAACCTCTAACACCTAACCTCTAACACCTAACCTCTGACACCTAACCTCTGACACCTAACCTCTGACCTCTAGCATCTAACCTCTAACACCTAACCTCTAACACCTAACCTCTGACCTCTAGCATCTGACCTCTAACACCTAACCTCTAACCCTTAACCTCTGACTCCAGGCTGCTGTTTTTATCTAGGAAGCTCGAACACCTAACCTCTGACCTCTAGCATCTAACCTCTAACACCTGACCTCTGACCTCTAGCATCTAACACCCAACCTCTAACACCTAACCTCTGACACCTAACCTCTGACCTCTAGCATCTAACCTCTAACACCTAACCTCTAACACCCAACCTCTAACACCTAACCTCTGACACCTAACCTCTAACACCTAACCTCTAACACCTAACCTCTAACACCCAACCTCTAACACCTAACCTCTGACCTCTAGCATCTAACCTCTAACACCTAATCTCTAACACCTAACCTCTAACACCTAACCTCTAACACCCAACCTCTAACACCTAACCTCTGACCTCTAGCATCTAACCTCTAACACCTACCTCTAACACCTAACCTCTGACCTCTAGCATCTAACCTCTAACATCTAACCTCTAACACCTAACCTCTAACCTCTAACCCCTAACCTCTAACACCTAACCTCTAACACCTAACCTCTAGCACCTAACCTCTAGCACCCTAGCACCTAACCTCTAGCACCTAACCTCTGACCTCTAGCACCTAACCTCTGACCTCTAGCACCTAACCTCTAACACCTAACCTCTAACACCCAACCTCTAACACCTAAACTAGCATCTCTGACCTGACCTCTCCTCTAGCACACCTAACCTCTAACACTAACCTCTAACCTCTGACCCAACCTCTAACACCCAACCTCTAACACCTAACCTCTGACCTCTAGCATCTAACCTCTAACACCTAACCTCTAACACCTAACCTCTGACCTCTAGCATCTAACCTCTAACACCTAACCTCTAACACCTAACCTCTAACCTCTGACCTCTAACCCCTAACCTCTAACACCTAACCTCTAACACCTAACCTCTAACACCTAACCTCTAACACCTAACCTCTGTCCTCTAGCACCTAACCTCTAGCACCTAACCTCTAACCCCTAACCTCTAACACCTAACCTCTAACACCTAACCTCTAACCCTTAACCTCTGACTCCAGGCTGCTGTTTTTAGCTAGGAAGCTCTAACACCTAACATCTAACCTCTGACTCCAGGCTGCTGTTTTTAGCTAGGAAGCTCTAACACCTAACCTCTAACACCTAACCTCTGACACCTAACCTCTGACACCTAACCTCTGACACCTAACCTCTGACTCCAGGCTGCTGTTTTTAGCTAGGAAGCTCTAACACCTAACCTCTAACACCTAACCTCTAACACCTAACCTCTAACCTCTGACTCCAGGCTGCTGTTTTTAGCTAGGAAGCTCTAACACCTAACCTCTAACCCCTAACCTCTGACTCCAGGCTGCTGTTTTTAGCTAGGAAGCTCTAACACCTAACATCTAACCTCTGACTCCAGGCTGCTGTTTTTAGCTAGGAAGCTCTAACACCTAACCTCTAACACCTAACCTCTGACACCTAACCTCTGACACCTAACCTCTAACACCTAACCTCTGACACCTAACCTCTAACACCTAACCTCTAACCCTTAACCTCTAACCCTTAACCTCTGACTCCAGGCTGCTGTTTTTAGCTAGGAAGCTCTAACACCTAACCTCTAACACCTAACCTCTGACCTCTAGCACCTAACCTCTAGCACCTAACCTCTAACCCCTAACCTCTAACACCTAACCTCTAACACCTAACCTCTAACCCCTAACCTCTGACTCCAGGCTGCTGTTTTTAGCTAGGA
>NC_088410.1:1702406-1717406 GCF_034236695.1 Oncorhynchus nerka | reverse complement strand
CAACTCTATCTGGCCATTGTGTTCCCAGCTAACACAAAACATTCCAACAAGGTGGCCTAGACTGTAAAGTTCCAGCTTGCACAAAACAAACAACTTGCATGCAAGGTTCAAAAACAGACGAGAACATCCAGGGAAATTAATGTGCTACCTGGGCAAAAGCTGCAGTCTACATACCTGTCTCCTCAGCTGTCTTCTCACACTGAGGGAGGATCTGGGTTCAGGCTGTCTGTCCATGCTGTGGGATGGGCTACTCATATGAGAGGTGTGTCTATTGTTATGAGGGGTGTGTCTATTGCTACTGTGTGCGGGGCTACTGACATAAGGGGTGTGTCTACTGTCCATGCTGTGGGAGGGGCTGTGGATATAAAGGGTGTGTCTACTGTCCATGCTGTGGGATGGGCTGTGGATATAAGGGGTGTGTCTATCCATATGAGGGGTGTGTCTTCTGTCCATGCTGTGGGAGGGGCTGTGGAAATAAGGGGTGTGTCTACTGTCCATGCTGTGGGAGGGGCTGTGGAGATAAGGGGTGTGTCTACTGTCCATGCTGTGGGAGGGGTTGTGGATATAAGGGGTGTGTCTACTGTCCATGCTGTGGGAGGGGCTGTGGATATAAGAGGCCCGTCTATCGAGGTAACGGGAGGAGTCTCTGTCGATGCTCTGAGCAGTGCTGAGTCTGTAACTATGTGTGTCCATACTGTGGGATGGGCTATGTATATAAGAGGCCCGTCTGCTGTCAACGTGGCCAGGCCTCCTGGGGGTGTGTCTCGCCATGGAGAGGGAGTGTCTGTCTACGCTGTGGGAGGGGCTGAGCCTGACTGTGGGTCTGCAGCTGGAGCCCCTGGAGCTGAGGGATGCGTGGCTTCCAGACGGTAACGCCCCCGGGACCTGCAGTAGGGATCCTGCTCCGCTAGAACCCATGGAATAGACAGAACCTAGGAGACAGAGAGAGAGACCTAGAACTCTGAGACCTAGAACTCTGAGACCTAGAACCCTGACACCTAGAACCCTGAGACCTAGAACTCTGATAGATAGAACTCTGAGATATAGAACTCTGAGATATAGAACTCCGAGACCTATAAATCTGAGAGATAGAACTCTGGGAATAGAAATCTGAGAGATAGAACACTGAGACCTAGAACACTGAGAGATAGAATACTGAGAGATAGAAATCCGAGAGAAACTTTCCTGAGAGATAGAACTTGAGAGATAGAACTCTGAGAGATAGAACTCTGAGAGATAGAACTCTGAGAGATAGAACTCTGAGAGATAGAACTTTGAGAGATAGAACTCTGAGAGATAGAACACTGAGAGATAGAACTGGGGACCTTAACACTGAGAGATAGAACATAACACTGAGAGATAGAACACTGAGAGATAGAACACTGAGAGATAGAACTCGGGGACCGAGCCGAGACAGAACTCTGAGGGATGGTTACCTGAGAAACCGCATCCCTTGTAGGTGTCGTGGCCAATGGGAGGGTAGCGGGTGTGTCTGAGAGGCTGTAGGGGGCGGAGCATGTAGCTGTCGCTAGGCAGAGACATCATACGAGACAGAGACGGCCGGCCTGCCGTCAGCAGGCTACCACGACAACGCTCTTCTTCCACAACCTGGGACAAAAACACGACCATGAACGTCATCTTCCTCATCTTATTAAACTTTTAGTCATTTAGCAGATTCTCTCATCCACAGCGACTTACCCCCCCCCCCCCTCCCAAGGGAATCAAAACCACAACCCTGGAGTTACTTACCACAGTTAAGGACTGATGGGAAGCTGATCTGACCCTAGATCTGTGGTTAGGTCCCCCCCTGACAGGACTGATGGGAAGCTGATCTGACCCTAGATCTGTGGTTATGTCCCCCCTGACAGGAAGCTGATCTGACCCTAGATCTGTGGTTAGGTCCCCCCTGACAGGACTGATGGGAAGCTGATCTGACCCTAGATCTGTGGTTAGGTCCCCCCCTGACAGGACTGACAGGAAGCTGATCTGACCCTAGATCTGTGGTTAGGTCCCCCCCTGACAGGACTGATGGGAAGCTGATCTGACCCTAGATCTGTGGTTAGGTCCCCCCCCCTGACAGGACTGACCCTAGAGGAAGCTGATCTGACCCTAGATCTGTGGTTAGGTCCCCCCCCTGACAGGACTGATGGGAAGCTGATCTGACCCTAGATCTGTGGTTAGGTCCCCCCCCCTGACAGGAAGCTGATCTGACCCTAGATCTGTGGTTAGGTCCCCCCTGACAGGAAGCTGATCTGACCCTAGATCTGTGGTTAGGGTCCCCCCTGACAGGACTGATGGGAAGCTGATCTGACCCTAGATCTGTGGTTAGGTCCCCCCCCTGACAGGACTAGATGGGGAGCTGATCTGACCCTAGATCTGATCTGTGGTTAGGTCCCCCTGACAGGACTGATGGGAAGCTGATCTGACCCTAGATCTGTGGTTAGGTCCCCCCCCCTGGTTAGGTCCCCCTGACAGGACAGGAAGCTGATCTGACCCTAGATCTGTGGTTAGGTCCCCCCCCTGACAGGACTGACAGGAAGCTGATCTGACCCTAGATCTGTGGTTAGCCCCCCCCTGACAGGACTGATGGGAAGCTGATCTGACCCTAGATCTGTGGTTAGGTCCCCCCTGACAGGACCCCTAGATCTGACAGACTGAGCTGATCTGACCCTAGATCTGTGGTTAGGTCCCCCCCCCCAGGACTGACCCTAGATCTGTGGTTAGGTCCCCCCCCGACACAGGACTGATGGGGAAGCTGATCTGACCCCCCCCTGACTGACAGGAAGCTGATCTGACCCTAGATCTGTGGTTAGGTCCCCCCCCTGACAGGAAGCTGACCCTAGATCTGTGGTTAGGTCCCCCCTGACAGGACCCTGAGATCTGTGGTTAGGTCCACCTACAGGCGATCCATCTCCATACCTGTCCAGATGATTCCACTCCGCCCACTGTGGGAAGCTAAAGGATCTGTCGCCCTCCTCTTGTCTGGCCTCCTGTTGCCTGGCCTCCCCTGACGCGCCTCCTCCTCCTTGGCCTCCTCCTCTGCCTCCTCCTGTGCCTCCTTGTTGCTCTCCTCCAGGTGTTTCATCAACACCGCCACCACCACGGACCAGCACCCGAACTGGGCCACAGGACTCAGGACCCTAGATCTGTGGTTAGACCGGAGAAACCAGAGGGAGGTAGGACAGACAGGAACGGTCCTCTGGACGACAGTCCCGCAGCGTGTCCTGAGGGGACAGAGGGATGATACTATTGGGACAGGTAGCTCAGACGACAAGAGGGTTGAGAAAGAGACAAACATCATCCCGAAGACAGAGCAACAGAACACTACTATTGGGACAGGTAGCTCAGACAACAAGAGGGTTGAGAAAGACACATCATCCCGAAGACAGAGCAACAGAATACTACTATTGGGACAGGTAGCTCAGACGACAAGAGGGTTGAGAAAGACACATCATCCCGAAGACAGAGCAACAGAACACTACTATTGGGACAGGTAGCACAGACGACAAGAGGGTTGAGAAAGAGACAAACATCATCCCGAAGACAGAGCAACAGAACACTACTATTGGGACAGGTAGCTCAGACGACAAGAGGGTTGAGAAAGACACATCATCCCGAAGACAGAGCAACAGAACACTACTATTGGGACAGGTAGCTCTCCGACAAGAGGGTTGCTCTCTCCAACGACACATCATCCCGAAGACAGAGCAACAGAACACTACTATTGGGACAGGTAGCTCAAACGACAAGAGGGTTGAGAAAGACACATCATCCCGAAGACAGAGCAACAGAACACTACTATTGGGACAGGTAGCTCAGACGACAAGAGGGTTGAGAAAGAGACAAACATCATCCCGAAGACAGAGCAACAGAACACTACTATTGGGACAGGTAGCTCAGACGACAAGAGGGTTGAGAACGACACATCATCCCGAAGACAGAGAAACAGAACACTACTATTGGGACAGGTAGCTCAGACGACAAGAGGGTTGAGAAAGAGACAAACATCATCCCGAAGACAGAGCAACAGAATACTACTATTGGGACAGGTAGCTCAAACGACAAGAGGGTTGAGAAAGACACATCATCCCGAAGACAGAGAAACAGAATACTACTTTTGATACTTAAGTATATTTTAGCGATTAAATTCACTTTTGATTCTAAAGTATATTAAAAAAACAAATACTTTTGGACTTTTACTTAAAGTAGTATTTTACTGTATGACTTTCATTTGAGTCATTTTTCCATTAAAATGTATCTTTACTTTTACTCAAGTATGACAACGAGGTTCTAGTTTCTGTCAAGATGCTTGAGGACACCAGAAAATGGGGACTGTTGTTTACTGAAGAACAGGAGACCCTAACCCTTATACTGTTACACAATGTCATTGTCCATGCTTTTCATGCCAACAGAGCTTCTTGTGTAGAATGATGGCATTACGTTGTATTGTGTTTCTCAGGCTGTAACTCCAGTCCTGACCACCAGGTGGAGCCATTGAGTTGAGCCACAACCTGTCTGTTGGCACAAGACACACAGAGCCAAGCCAATCAGAGAGCCAGAGTGTCTGACTGACTTGGATAACAGCCAATTACCAATTACCCGGGGGAAGGGAGATGGTTTTAGCCAATGAGCGATTCAGATAAATATCTCTGGTTCCCTCAACGTTCCGTGTAGGTTCGAAAAACGTTCCATGTTGGTTTACTAGGTTATGAATCAGGTTCCACTGACAGACATCTGGGAACAGTGTTCTGTGTTCTGTGTGTGTGTCCTATGTTCTGTGTGTGTGTCCTGTGTTCTGTGTGTGTGTCCTGTGTTCTGTGTTCTGTGTGTGTGTCCTGTGTTCTGTGTGTGTGTCCTGTGTTCTGTGTTCTGTGTGTGTGTTCTGTGTGTGTGTTCTGTGTTCTGTGTGTGTTCTGTGTTCTGTGTGTGTGTTCTGTGTTCTGTGTGTGTGTTCTGTGTTCTGTGCATGTGTTCTGTGTGTGTGTCCTGTGTTCTGTGTGTGTGTTCTGTGTTCTGTGTGTGTTCTGTGCATGTGTTCTGTGTGTGTGTCCCTGTGTTCTGTGTGTGTGTTCTGTTCTTCAAACAATGCCAGTCCAAGTAGAAGTCCAGACGCGTGACTCCTGAGTGGCGCAGCGGTCTAAGGCAGTGCATCGCAGTGCTTGAGGACCGCCACTACAGACCCGGGTTCGATCCCAGGCTGTGTCACAACCAGCAGTGACCAGGAGTCCCATAGGGCGGGGCACAATTGTCCCAGCATCATTTAGGGGAGGTTTACATGGCTCATCGCACTCTAGCGACTCCTTGTGGCGGGCCGGGCGCCTGCAGGCCGACTCCTGTTGTCAGTTGAACGGTGTTTCCCTCTGACACGTTGCGGTGCGGCTTCTGGGTTAAGCGGGCGGGGTGTTAAGAAGCGAAGTTTTGGTGGGTCATGTTTTTTCGGAGGACGCAATGACTCGACCTTCACCTCCCGAGCCCGTTGGGGAGTTGCAGCGATGAGACAAAATCAATTGGAGAGTAAAATAATATATAGATATTTGTTTTAATAGAACGTCCACAACGGGTAAGAACCTGTAACGAAGTATTAGAACCCTGTGTAAAAGCAAGAAGAATGTCTGAATTCAGTAGCAGTCTTCATTTTCTATTAATGAGGGGTTTCCTCTGTGCCTGGAACAACAACAAGGTCTCCAACTAAACCCTGTTTCCCCAGCTGTGATCTGATTGGTTGACTGTCACCCTCTGATTGGGTAGTTTACCTTCATAATTCCATTCCAGTTGTCACCGGTGGAAACGCGGAACAAGGTGAGGAACGCCATGCCAAAGTTCTGGAACGTGGCGTGACGACTCAGACCCTCACACGGGTTCTCCTCGGAACACTCTATAAACACAGAGAACACATGAAGGGGGGGGTAGTGGGGTGATATATAGAGAGAGATGGAAGGGGGTGTGAGGGGAGGAGAAAAGAGAGGGGGAGAGAGAGAGAGGGAGGGAGGGAGGGAGGGAGGGAGGGGGAGAGAGGGGAGAGAGGGGAGGAGAAAAGAGAGGGGGAGAGAGAGAGGGAGAGAGAGAGGGGGAGAGAGGGGAGGGAGTGAAAGAGAAGGGGGAGGGAGGGAGGGAGGGAGGGAGGGAGGGAGGGAGAAACAGAGAGAGAGAGAGAGAGAGAGAGAGAGAGAGAGAGAAAAAATAGGAGAAGGAAGAGGTAATTAATTTCAGGGAAATCAACTCAACAGCTCATCAGCGTAAATGAAACACACTCACACACTCACAGCACTGTGACTGACCCAGTTTCCCAAACAGCTCCACTCCCAGTGCTGCATAGATGAAGAACAGCAACATGAAGAGGAGACCCAGATTCCCCACCTAGAGACAAATAATATATTATAATACAGGATAGAATAACATACAGATTATTATAACACCCACCCAGATTATTATAACACCCAGACAGATTATTATAACACCCAGCCAGATTATTATAACACCCACCCAGATTATTATAACACCCAGACAGATTATTATAACACCCACCCAGATTATTATAACACCCACCCAGATTATTATAACACCCAGATTATTATAACACCCACCCAGATTATTATAACACCCACCCAGATTATTATAACACCCAGATTATTATACCACCCACCCAGATTATTATAACACCCACCCAGATTATTATAACACCCAGATTATTATAACACCCACCCAGATTATTATAACACCCACCCAGATTATTATAACACCCAGTCAGTCAGATTATTATAACACCCAGTCAGATTATTATAACACCCAGACAGATTATTATAACACCCAGACAGATTATTATAACACCCAGACAGATTATTATAACACCCACCCAGATTATTATAACACCCAGACAGATTATTATAACACCCAGACAGATTATTATAACACCCACCCAGATTATTATAACACCCACCCAGATTATTATAACACCCACCCAGATTATTATAACACCCACCCAGATTATTATACCACCCAGACAGATTATTATAACACCCACCCAGATTATTATAACACCCAGACAGATTATTATAACACCCAGCCAGATTATTATAACACCCAGACAGATTATTATAACACCCACCCAGATTATTATAACACCCACCCAGATTATTATACCACCCAGACAGATTATTATAACACCCACCCAGATTATTATAACACCCAGACAGATTATTATAACACCCAGCCAGATTATTATAACACCCACCCAGATTATTATAACACCCAGACAGATTATTATAACACCCACCCAGATTATTATAACACCCACCCAGATTATTATAACACCCAGATTATTATAACACCCACCCAGATTATTATAACACCCACCCAGATTATTATAACACCCACCCAGATTATTATAACACCCACCCAGATTATTATACCACCCACCCAGATTATTATAACACCCAGATTATTATAACACCCACCCAGATTATTATACCACCCAGACAGATTATTATAACACCCACCCAGATTATTATAACACCCAGACAGATTATTATAACACCCAGATTATTATAACACCCAATCAGATTATTATAACACCCACCCAGATTATTATAACACCCACCCAGATTATTATAACACCCACCCAGATTATTATAACACCCACCCAGATTATTATAACACCCAGACAGATTATTATAACACCCACCCAGATTATTATAACACCCACCCAGATTATTATAACACCCACCCAGATTATTATAACACCCACCCATATTATTATAACACCCAGATTATTATAACACCCACCCAGATTCCCCACCTAGAGACAAAGAATATATTATAATACAGGATAGAATAAAATACCCAGACAGATTATTATAACACCCAGACAGATTATTATAACACCCAGATTATTATAACACCCAGTCAGATTATTATAACACCCAGCCAGATTATTATAACACCCAGTCAGATTATTATAACACCCAGACAGATTATTATAACACCCAGATTATTATAACACCCAGACAGATTATTATAACACCCAGTCAGATTACTATAACACCCAGACAGATTATTATAACACCCAGATTATTATAACACCCAGACAGATTATTATAACACCCAGACAGATTATTATAACACCCAGCCAGATTATTATAACACCCAGCCAGATTATTATAACACCCAGCCAGATTATTATAATACCCAGTCAGATTATTATAACACCCAGACAGATTATTATAACACCCAGACAGATTATTATAACACCCACCCAGACAGATTATTATAACACCCAGATTATTATAACACCCAGATTATTATAACACCCAGACAGATTATTATAACACCCAGACAGATTATTATAACACCCAGACAGATTATTATAACACCCAGACAGATTATTATAACACCCAGACAGATTATTATAACACCCAGACAGATTATTATAACACCCAGCCAGATTATTATAACACCCAGACAGATTATTATAACACCCAGACAGATTATTATAACACCCAGTCAGATTATTATAACACCCAGCCAGATTATTATAACACCCAGATTATTATAACACCCAGACAGATTATTATAACACCCAGTCAGATTATTATAACACCCAGTCAGATTATTATAACACCCAGACAGATTATTATAACACCCAGTCAGATTATTATAACACCCAGACAGATTATTATAACACCCACCCAGATTATTATAACACCCAGACAGATTATTATAACACCCAGACAGATTATTATAACACCCAGATTATTATAACACCCAGCCAGATTATTATAACACCCACCCAGATTATTATAACACCCAACCAGATTATTATAACACCCAGTCAGATTATTATAACACCCAGACAGATTATTATAACACCCAGTCAGATTACTATAACACCCAGACAGATTATTATAACACCCAGATTATTATAACACCCAGCCAGATTATTATAACACCCACCCAGATTATTATAACACCCAACCAGATTATTATAACACCCAGACAGATTATTATAACACCCAGATTATTATAACACCCAGACATATTATTATAACACCCAACCAGATTATTATAACACCCAGACATATTATTATAACACCCAGACAGATTATTATAACACCCAGACAGATTATTATAACACCCAGACAGATTATTATAACACCCAGACAGATTATTATAACACCCGGACAGATTATTATAACACCCAGATTATTATAACACCCAGACAGATTATTATAACACCCAGACAGATTATTATAACACCCAGTCAGATTACTATAACACCCAGACAGATTATTATAACACCCAGATTATTATAACACCCAGCCAGATTATTATAACACCCAGTCAGATTATTATAACACCCAGTCAGATTATTATAATACCCAGACAGATTATTATAACACCCACCCAGCCAGATTATTATAATACCCAGACAGATTATTATAACACCCAGACAGATTATTATAACACCCAGACAGATTATTATAACACCCAGTCAGATTATTATAACACCCAGACAGATTATTATAACACCCAGACAGATTATTATAACACCCAGTCAGATTATTATAACACCCACCCAGTCAGATTATTATAACACCCAGATTATTATAACACCCATACAGATTATTATAATACCCATACAGATTATTATAACACCCAGACAGATTATTATAACACCCAGTCAGATTATTATAACACCCAGCCAGATTATTATAACACCCAGACAGATTATTATAACACCCAGTCAGATTATTATAACACCCAGACAGATTATTATAACACCCAGTCAGATTATTATAACACCCAGACAGATTATTATAACACCCACCCAGACAGATTATTATAACACCCAGCCAGATTATTATAACACCCAGACAGATTATTATAACACCCAGATTATTATAACACCCAGACATATTATTATAACACCCAGTCAGATTATTATAACACCCAGACAGATTATTATAACACCCAGCCAGATTATTATAAGACCCAGATTATTATAATTATAACAGACAGATTATTATAAAACCCAGCCAGATTATTATAACACCCAGACAGATTATTATAACACCCAGTCAGATTATTATAACACCCAGACAGATTATTATAACACCCAGACAGATTATTATAACACCCAGACAGATTATTATAACACCCACCCAGATTATTATAACACCCAGACAGATTATTATAACACCCAGATTATTATAACACCCAGACATATTATTATAACACCCAGTCAGATTATTATAACACCCAGACAGATTATTATAACACCCAGCCAGATTATTATAAGACCCAGATTATTATAACACCCAGCCAGATTATTATAACACCCAGATTATTATAAAACCCAGCCAGATTATTATAACACCCAGACAGATTATTATAACACCCAGTCAGATTATTATAACACCCAGACAGATTATTATAACACCCAGGCAGATTATTATAACACCCAGACAGATTATTATAACACCCAGATTATTATAACACCCAGTCAGATTATTATAACACCCAGACAGATTATTATAACACCCAGACAGATTATTATAACACCCAGTCAGATTATTATAACACCCAGATTATTATAACACCCAGACAGATTATTATAACACCCAGCCAGATTATTATAACACCCAGACAGATTATTATAACACCCAGACAGATTATTATAACACCCAGTCAGATTATTATAACACCCAGACAGATTATTATAACACCCACAGATTATTATAACACCCAGACAGATTATTATAACACCCAGACAGATTATTATAACACCCAGCCAGATTATTATAACAGTCAGATTATTATAACACCCAGATTATTATAACACCCAGCCAGATTATTATAACACCCAGACAGATTATTATAACACCCAGATTATTATAACACCCAGACAGATTATTATAACACCCAGCCAGATTATTATAACACCCAGCCAGATTATTATAACACCCAGACAGATTATTATAACACCCAGATTATTATAACACCCAGTCAGATTATTATAACACCCAGATTATTATAACACCCAGTCAGATTATTATAACACCCAGATTATTATAACACCCAGACAGATTATTATAACACCCAGACAGATTATTATAACACCCAGATTATTATAACACCCAGACATATTATTATAACACCCAGTCAGATTATTATAACACCCAGACAGATTATTATAACACCCAGCCAGATTATTATAACACCCAGATTATTATAACACCCAGTCAGATTATTATAACACCCAGCCAGATTATTATAACACCCAGACAGATTATTATAACACCCAGTCAGATTATTATAACACCCAGACAGATTATTATAACACCCAGGCAGATTATTATAACACCCAGACAGATTATTATAACACCCAGATTATTATAACACCCAGTCAGATTATTATAACACCCAGACAGATTATTATAACACCCAGACAGATTATTATAACACCCAGTCAGATTATTATAACACCCAGATTATTATAACACCCAGACAGATTATTATAACACCCAGCCAGATTATTATAACACCCAGACAGATTATTATAACACCCAGACAGATTATTATAACACCCAGTCAGATTATTATAACACCCAGACAGATTATTATAACACCCACCCAGACAGATTATTATAACACCCAGACAGATTATTATAACACCCAGACAGATTATTATAACACCCAGCCAGATTATTATAACACCCAGTCAGATTATTATAACACCCAGACAGATTATTATAACACCCAGCCAGATTATTATAACACCCAGACAGATTATTATAACACCCAGATTATTATAACACCCAGACAGATTATTATAACACCCAGCCAGATTATTATAACACCCAGCCAGATTATTATAACACCCAGACAGATTATTATAACACCCAGATTATTATAACACCCAGTCAGATTATTATAACACCCAGATTATTATAACACCCAGTCAGATTATTATAACACCCAGATTATTATAACACCCAGACAGATTATTATAACACCCAGACAGATTATTATAACACCCAGTCAGATTATTATAACACCAGACAGATTATTATAACACCCAGCCAGATTATTATAACACCCCCAGATTATTATAACACCCAGACAGATTATTATAACACCCAGTCAGATTATTATAACACCCAGACAGATTATTATAACACCCAGGCAGATTATTATAACACCCAGACAGATTATTATAACACCCAGACAGATTATTATAACACCCAGTCAGATTATTATAACACCCAGACAGATTATTATAACACCCACCCAGATTATTATAACACCCAGTCAGATTATTATAACACCCAGATTATTATAACACCCAGACAGATTATTATAACACCCAGACAGATTATTATAACACCCAGATTATTATAACACCCAGACAGATTATTATAACACCCAGTCAGATTATTATAACACCCAGACAGATTATTATAACACCCACCCAGACAGATTATTATAACACCCAGACAGATTATTATAACACCCAGACAGATTATTATAACACCCAGCCAGATTATTATAACACCCAGTCAGATTATTATAACACCCATTATTATAACACAGATTATTATAACACCCAGCCAGATTATTATAACACCCAGACAGATTATTATAACACCCAGATTATTATAACACCCAGACAGATTATTATAACACCCAGCCAGATTATTATAACACCCAGCCAGATTATTATAACACCCAGACAGATTATTATAACACCCAGATTATTATAACACCCAGTCAGATTATTATAACACCCAGATTATTATAACACCCAGTCAGATTATTATAACACCCAGATTATTATAACACCCAGACAGATTATTATAACACCCAGCCAGATTATTATAACACCCAGCCAGATTATTATAACACCCAGTCAGATTATTATAACACCCAGATTATTATAACACCCAGTCAGATTATTATAACACCCAGATTATTATAACACCCAGACAGATTATTATAACACCCAGCCAGATTATTATAACACCCAGACAGATTATTATAACACCCAGCCAGATTATTATAACACTCAGACAGATTATTATAACACCCAGACAGATCTTCAACAGTATTACTATAGTACTACTACAGTATTATATTAGTATCAACAGTATTACTATAGTACTACTACAGTATTATATTGGTATTATAGTTACCTGAGGCAGGGCCTGAACTACAGTGTCTAGTAGAGCTCTCATCCCTGTTGCCATCTTCAACAGTATTACTATAGTACTACTACAGTATTATATTATTATCAACAGTATTACTATAGTACTACTACAGTATTATATTAGTATTATAGTTACCTGAGGCAGGGCCTGAACCACAGTGTCTAGTAGAGCTCTCATCCCTGTTGCCATCTTCAACAGTATTACAATAGTACTACTACAGTATTATATTACTATCAACAGTATTACTATAGTACTACTACAGTATTATATTAGTATTATAGTTACCTGAGGCAGGGCCTGAACCACAGTGTCTAGTAGAGCTCTCATCCCTGTTGCCATCTTCAACAGCTTCAACACTGAGGAGACAGAAACCAAACAGACCCATTAGAACTGAAATCAGAACAGAACCATTAGAACTGAAACCAGAACAGAACCATTACTATTGAAACCAGAACAGAACCATTAGAACAGAAATAGACCCATTAGAACTGAAACCAGAACAGACCCATTAGAACTGAAACCAGAACAGATCCATTAGAACTGAAACCAGAACAGACCCATTAGAACTGAAACCAGAACAGACCCATTAGAACTGAAACCAGAACAGAACCATTAGAACTGAAACCAGAACAGACCCATTAGAACTGAAACCAGAACAGAACCATAAGAACTGAAACCAGAACAGAACCCATTAGAACTGAAACCAGAATAACAGACTGGAAGCTTCAAAAGGAGGGTGGTGCTTGGAATCATTGTTCTTCCTCTGTCAACCATGGTTGCCTGCAATGAAACACGTGCCATCATCATTGCTTTGCACAAAAAGGGCTTCACAGGCAAGGATATTGCTGCCAGTAAGATTGCACCTAAATCAACCATTTATCGGATCATCAAGAACTTCAAGGAGAGCGGTTCAATTGTTGTGAAGAAGGCTTCAGGGCGCCCAAGAAAGTCAGCAAGCGCCAGGACCGTCTCCTAAAGTTGATTCAGCTGCGGGATCGGGGCACCACCAGTACAGAGATTGCTCAGGAATGGCAACAGGCAGGTGTGAGTGCATCTGCACATACAGTGAGGCGAAGACTTTTGGAGGATGGCCTCCTGGTGTCAAGAAGGGCAGCAAAGAAGCCACTTCTCTCCAGGAAAAACATCAGGGACAGACTGATATTCTGCAAAAGGTACAGGGATTGGACTGCTGAGGACTGGGGTAAAGTCATTTTCTCTGATGAATCCCCTTTCCGATTGTTTGGGGCATCCAGAAAAAAGCTTGTCCGGAGAAGACAAGGTGAGCGCTACCATCAGTCCTGTGTCATGCCAACAGTAAAGCATCCTGAGACCATTCATGTGTGGGGTTGCTTCTCAGCCAAGGGAGTGGGTTCACTCACAATTTTGCCTAAGACCACAGCCATGAATAAAGAATGGTACCAACAGATCCTCCGAAAGCAACCTCTCCCAACCATCCAGGAACAGTTTGGTGACGAACAATGCCTCTTCCAGCATGATGGAGCACCTTGCCATAAGGCAAAAGTGATAACTAAGTGGCTCGGGGAACAAAACATCGATATTTTGGGTTCATGGCCAGGAAACTCCCCAGACCTTAATCCCATTGAGAACTTGTGGTCAATCCTCAAGACTCAAGAGGCGGGTGGACAAAAACCCACAAATTCTGAAATTTCAAGCATTGATTATGCAAGAATGGGCTGCCATCAGTCGGGATGTGGCCCAGAAGTTAATTGACAGCATGCCAGGGCGGATTGAATGGGCTGCCATCAGTCAGGATGTGGCCCAGAAGTTAATTGACAGC
>NC_088410.1:1693419-1701906 GCF_034236695.1 Oncorhynchus nerka | reverse complement strand
ACACACACACACAAATACATACATACATACACACACACACACAAGCACATACATACATACACACATACACACAAATACATACACACAAACACACACACACACACACAAATACATGCACATACACACAACACACACAAATACATACACACACACACACACACACACACAAATACATACATACATACACACATACACACAAATACATACACACAAACACACACACACACACACAAATACATACATACACACAAACACACACACAAATACATACACACACACACACACACATACACACAAATACATACACACAAACACACACACACACACATACACACAAACACACACACAAATACATACACACACACAAACACACACACATACATACACACACACAAACACACACACACACACACACAAATACATACATACACACAAACACACAAATACATACACACAAACACACACACATACACACAACACACACAAATACATACACACACACATACACACAAACACACAAATACATACACACACACACACACACAAATACATACACACACACATACACACAAACACACAAATACATACACACACACACACACACACATACACACAAATACATACACACAAACACACACACACACACATACACACAAACACACACACAAATACACACAAACACACACACACACACATACACACACACACATACACACAAACACACAAATACATACACACACACACACACACATACACACAAACACACACACAAATACATACACACACACACACACACACATACACACAAATACATACACACAAACACACACACACACACATACACACAAACACACACACAAATACATACACACACACATACACACAAACACACAAATACACACTGGATTCTTTAATCCATTATCTTGCTTTTTCCAATGTAAACATATGGATGTATGGATATGTACAATGTAAAAATTTAAATTTAATTGAATTGAAATGAATTGGAATGAAATGAATTTAATTGAATTGAAATGAATTGGAATGAAATGAATTTAATTGAATTGAAATGAATTGTATCGGAATGAATTTAAATACATTTACATTAATTTGTCTGTCTGTCTGCCTGTCTGTCTGTGTGTCTGTCTGTCTTTTTGTCTGTCTGTCGCTCTGTCTGTCTGCCTGTCTGTCTCCCTGTCTCCCTGTCTGTCTGTCTGTCTGTTTGTCTGACTGTCCGTCTGTCTGCCTGCCTGTCTGTCTGTCTGTCTGTCTGTCTGCCTGCCTCTCTGCCTGCCTGCCTGCCTGCCTGCCTGTCTGTCTGTCTGTCTGTCTGCCTGCCTGCCTGCCTGCCTGCCTGCCTGCCTGTCTGTCTGTCTGTCTGTCTGTCTGTCTGTCTGTCTGTCTAGGCGTTGATGTCTCTGTTTGTCCTGTCCTCTAAAGACGGGTGGGTCAGCATCATGTATGACGGACTGGACGCCGTTGGGGTAGACCAGCAGGTACCACACACACTCACACACACACACACACACACACACACACACACACACACACACACACACACACACACACACACACACACACACACACACACACACACACACACACACACACACACACACCTCAACAGGTATTCAACCGTCTTTGCGATATCCATGTTTGGCTGTATATGCCAATAAAGTTTATTGAATGAAAATCAGGTAACAGGTCTGTTCTGGTAGTCCCCACATAGTACTGCTGGAGGCCTCTGGTAGTCCCCCACATAGTACTTGCTACAGGCCTCTAGGTCTGTTCTGGTCCCATAGTACTGTCCACAGGCCTCCAGGTCTGTTCTGGTAGTCCCCACATGAGTACTGCTACAGGCCTCTGGTAGTCCCCACATAGTACTGCTACAGGCCTCTAGGTCTGTTCTGTCCCCACATAGGTACTGCTACAGGCCTCTGGTAGTCCCACATAGTACTGCTACAGGCCTCCAAGGTCTGTTCTGGTAGTCCCCACATAGTACTGCTACAGGCCTCTGGTAGTCCCCACATAGTACTGCTACAGGCCTCTGGTAGTCCCCCACATAGTACTGCTACAGGCCTCTGGTAGTCCCCCATAAGGTACTGCTACAGGCCTCTGGTCACTGTTCTGGTAGTCCCCACATGGTACTGCTACAGGCCTCTAGGTCTGTTCTGGTGAATCCCCACATAGTACTGCTACAGGCCTCAGGTCTGTTCTGCAATCCCCCACATGAGTACTGCTACAGGCCTCCAGGTCTGTTCTGGTAGTCCCCCCACATGGTACTGCTACAGGTCTCTAGGTCTGTTCTGGTAGTCCCCACATAGTACTGCTACAGGCCTCTGGTAGTCCCCACATGAGTACTGCTACAGGCCTCTGTTAGTCCCCCATAGTACTGCTACAGGCCTCTAGGTCTGTTCTGGTAGTCCCCCACATAGTACTGCTACAGGCCTCCAGGTCTGGTCACCAAGTGAATCCCCACATAGTACTGCTACAGGTCTTTAGGTCTGTTCTGGTAGTCCCACATAGTACTGCTACAGGCCTCTGGTAGTCCCATAGTACTGCTACAGGCCTCTGGTAGTCCCCACATAGTACTGCTTCCACCAGGCCTCTAGGTCTGTTCTGGTAGTCCCCACATAGGTACTGCTACAGGCCTCCAGGTCTGTTCTGGTAGTCCCCACATAGTACTGCTACAGGCCTCAGGTCTGTTCTGGTAGTCCCCAACTAGTACTGCTACAGGCCTCTGGTAGTCCCCATACAGTACTGCTACAGGCCTCTAGGTCTGTTCTGGTAGTCCCCACATAGTACTGCTACAGGCCTCCAGGTCTGTTCTGGTAGTCCCCACATAGTACTGCTACAGGCCTATAGATCTGTTCTGGTAGTCCCCACATAGCACTGCTACAGGCCTCCAGGTCTGTTCTGGTAGTCCCCACATAGTACTGCTACCGGCCTCCAGGTCTGTTCTGGTAGTCCCCACATAGTACTGCTACCGGCCTCCAGGTCTGTTCTGGTAGTCCCCACATAGTACTGCTACCAGCCTCCAGGTCTGTTCTGGTAGTCCCCACATAGTACTGCTACCGGCCTCCAGTACAACAGTAGAACCAATAAGTCCTGATGAGTGTTGAGGCAGTACAACAGTAGAACCAATAAGTCCTGATGAGTGTTGAGGCAGTAGAACAGTAGAACCAATAAGTCCTGATGAGTGTTGAGGCAGTAGAACCAATAAGTCCTGATGAGTGTTGAGGCAGTAGAACCAATAAGTCCTGATGAGTGTTGAGGCAGTACAACAGTAGATCCAATAAGTCCTGATGAGTGTTGAGGCAGTACAACAGTAGATCCAATAAGTCCTGATGAGTGTTGAGGCAGTACATCAGTAGAACCAATAAGTCCTGATGAGTGTTGAGGCAGTACAACAGTAGATCCAATAAGTCCTGATGAGTGTTAAGGCAGTAGAACCAATAAGTCCTGATGAGTGTTGAGGCAGTACAACAGTAGAACCAATAAGTCCTGATGAGTGTTGAGGCAGTAGAACAGTAGAACCAATAAGTCCTGATGAGTGTTGAGGCAGTACAACAGTAGAACCAATAAGTCCTGATGAGTGTTGAGGCAGTAGAACCAATAAGTCCTGATGAGTGTTGAGGCAGTAGAACCAATAAGTCCTGATGAGTGTTGAGGCAGTACAACAGTAGAACCAATAAGTCCTGATGAGTGTTGAGGCAGTAGAACCAATAAGTCCTGATGAGTTTTGAGGCAGTACAACAGTAGAACCAATAAGTCCTGATGAGTGTTGAGGCAGTACAACAGTAGATCCAATAAGTCCTGATGAGTGTTGAGGACGGTACAACAGTAGAACCAATAAGTCTGATGAGTGTTGAGGCAGTACAACAGTAGATCCAATAAGTCCTGATGAGTGTTGAGGCAGTACAACAGTAGAACCAATAAGTCCTGATGAGTGTTGAGGCAGTAGAACCAATAAGCCCTGATGAGTGTTGAGGCGAAGAAAATAAGTCCTGATGAGTGTTGAGGCAGTACAACAGTAGACCAATAAGCCCTGATGAGTGTTGAGGCAGGACAACAGTAGATCCAATAAGTCCTTTTCTCTCTGTTTTCTGATATTGTGGTTTATCTTAGATCACTCAGCCGGTGAGGAACCACAACCCGTCAGAGCTCTGTTCTTCATCTCCTTCCTCGCTCGTAGTCAGTTTCTTCGTCCTCAACATGTTAGGTGAAATAGTCGTCGTGGAGAACTTCCACAAGTGTCGTCAGGACCAGGGGAGGGAAGAGGAGGCCAAGGCCCGGGAGGAGAAGAGAGCCAAGAGAGCAGAGAAGAGGAGGAGGAGTAAGAGGGGGAGGGGGGAGGGAGGGGAGGGAGCCAAGAGGAGGGGAGGAGGAGGGGGGAGGAGGGAGAGGGAGGGGGAGCAGGGAGGAGAGGACCAGGGAGGAAGAGGAGGCCCAGAGGCCGGGAGGGAGGGAAGAGAGCCAAGAGAGCAGAGAAGAAAGGAGGAGGGGAATAAGAGGGAAGGGAGGGAGGGAGGGGGGGGAGGAGAAGAGAGAAGCCAAGAGAGCAGGGAGGAGGAGTAAAATGAGGGAGGGAGGGAGGGAGGGAGGGGAGGGAGGGGGAGGAGGAGGGGAGCAGAAGAGCCAAGAGAGCAGAGGAAAGAGGAGGAGGAGTAAGAGAGGAGGGGAGGGAGGGAGGGAGGGAGAAGAAGAGAGAGCCAAGAGAGCAGGGAGGAGGAGTAAAGGGAACGAGGGAATGAGGGAGGGAGGGAAGGAGGAGGGGGGGAGGGAGGGAGGAGGGAGCAGAAGAGAGCCAAGAGAGCAGAAAGAGGAGGAGTAGTAAGACAGGGAGGAAGACATGTTGCTCCTGAGTTTCTACACACACACACACACACACACACACACACACACACACACACACACACACAGACCCAAACACACACACCCCTCTATCTGCAGTCTGTCGTAGTGTTCAGCTCAGTGACATACACTTTCTGGCAAACAGAGACGCTTTTCTGGCCAAAGACACCTTGAGATGGTGATGGATAGGATGGAACTCCTGAGGCAGCAGTTTCATCTACACACACACACGCACACGCACACGCACACACACACACACACACACACACACACACACACACACACACACACACACACACACACACACACACACACACACACAGTCACACACACACACACACACACACACACAGTCACACACACACACACACACAGTCACACACACACACAGTCACACACACACACAGTCACAACTCTCTGGCAGTAACTTCATCGATGACCTCATACCAGAAGCATAAGGAGATGTTTTACTGGGACCTGATCTACAGACGACCAGTTTAATGACCAGGATACTCTGTGTGTCTGTAACAGAGGCCCAGGAGAGGCCCAGTTTAATGACCAGGTTACTCTGTGTGTCTGTAACAGAGGCCCAGGAGAGGCCCAGTTTAATAACCAGGTTACTCTGTGTGTCTGTAACAGAGGCCCAGTTTAATGACCAGGTTACTCTGTGTGTCTGTAACAGAGGCCCAGGAGAGGCCCAGTTTAATAACCAGGTTACTCTGTGTGTCTGTAACAGAGGCCCAGTTTAATGACCAGGTTACTCTGTGTGTTGTAACAGAGGCCCAGGAGAGGCCCAGTTTAATAACCAGGTTACTCTGTGTGTCTGTAACAGAGGCCCAGGAGAGGCCCAGTTTAATAACCAGGTTACTCTGTGTGTCTGTAACAGAGGCCCAGGAGGCCCAGTTTAATGACCAGGTTACTCTGTGTGTTGTAACAGAGGCCCAGGAGAGGGCCAGTTTAATAACCAGGTTACTCTGTGTGTGTGTAACAGAGGCCCAGTTTAATGACCAGGTTACTCTGTGTGTTGTAACAGAGGCCCAGGAGAGCCCAGTTTAATAACCAGGTTACTCTGTGTGTCTGTAACAGAGGCCCAGTTTAATGACCAGGTTACTCTGTGTGTTGTAACAGAGGCCCAGGAGAGCCCAGGTAAATGACCAGGATACTCTGTGTTTTCAGAGGCCCAGGAGGGCCAGTTTAATGACCAGGTTACTCTGTGTGTGTGCAACAGAGGCCCAGGAGAGGCCCAGTTTAATGACCAGGTTACTCTGTGTGTGTGTTCCAGAGGCCCAGGAGAGGCCCAGTTTAATGACCAGGTTACTCTGTGTGTCTGTAACAAAGGCCCAGGAGAGGCCAGTTTAATGAAGCCAGGTTACTCTGTGTGTTGTAACAGAGGCCCAGGAGGCCCAGTTTAATATTGGGACCTCTGTGTGTGTGTTCCAAAGGCCCAGTTTGTATGAGGT
The DNA here is from genome assembly GCF_034236695.1 of Oncorhynchus nerka. Taxonomy (NCBI): domain Eukaryota; kingdom Metazoa; phylum Chordata; class Actinopteri; order Salmoniformes; family Salmonidae; genus Oncorhynchus; species Oncorhynchus nerka. Next base: position 1,695,595 of record NC_088410.1, on the reverse strand, counting down.
TACTCTGTGCCAGAGGCCCAGTTTTAATGACCAGGATACTCTGTGTGTCTGTATCAAAGGCCAAGGAGGCCCAGTTTAATGACCAGGTTACTCTGTGTCTGTAAGGCCCGGAGAAAGCAGTTTAATGACCAGGCCCAGGAGGAGGCCCAGTTTAATGACCAGGTTACTCTGTTTGTCTGTTCCAGAGGCCCAGGAGAAGCCCAGTTTAATGACCAGGTTACTCTGTGTGTCTGTATCAGAGGCCCAGGAGAGGCCCAGTTTAATGACCAGGTTACTCTGTGTGTGTCTGTAACAGAGGCCCAGCCCAGTTTAATGACCAGGTTACTCTGTGTCTGTAACAGAGGCCCAGGAGAGGCCAGTTTAATGACCAGGTTACTCTGTGTGTTGTAACAGAGGCCCAGGAGAGCCCAGTTTAATGACCAGGTTACTCTATGTGTCTGTAACAGAGGCCCAGGAGGCCCAGTTTAATGACCAGGTTACTCTGTGTGTCTGTAACAGAGGCCCAGTTTAATGAGGTTACTCTGTGTCTGTAACAGAGGCCCAGGAAATTTGAGTTTAATGACCAGGTTACTCTGTGTGTCTGTAACAGAGGCCCAGTTTAATGACCAGGTTACTCTGTGTGTCTGTAACAGAGGCCCAGGAGGGCCCTACTATGCTGACTACTCCCGGTGCGTCTCACCATCCACACGTTGTGCACCAGCCACTACCTGGACCTCTTCATCACCGTCATCATCGCTACCACGTCCTCACCATGAGCATGGAGCACTACAACCAGCCGCGGGTAACTATAGCAACACGCACTACGATACAAACAGCTCCAGGTAACTATAGTAACCACACTACAATAAAACCAGCCACAGGTAACTATAGCAACCACACTGCAGTAGAAACGGCCCAGGTTACTATAGTAACCACACTACAATACAACCAGCCACAGGTAACTATAGTAACCGCACTACACTACAAACAGCCACAGGTAGCTATAGCAACCACACTGCGGTACAAACAGCCCCAGGTTACTATAGTAACCACACTACAATACAACCTGCCACAGGTAACCTAGTAACCACATTACAACTATAGCAACCTCAAACTGGTAACCAATGCAGCCTCACACACTGGTAGCCATAGCAACCACAAAGTTAACTAGGACAATCGGGTACCTATAGCCTGTGTGTGTGTGTGTGTGTGTGTGTGTGTGTGTGTGTGTGTGTGTGTGTGTGTGTGTGTGTGTGTGTGTGTGTGTGTGTTCCAGTATCTGGAGGAGGGTTGAAGTATTGTAACTACGTCTTCACTCTGGTGTTTGTTATCGAGACGGTCCTCAAACTCATCGCCTTCGGGCTGAGACGGTTCTTCAAGGAGAGGTAACACACTGACACACACACACACACACACACACACACACCCTCTGGGTGAGACGGTCCTCAAACTCATCGCCTTCGGGCTGAGACGCTTCTTCAAGGAGAGGTAACACACTGACACACACTCACATACACACACACACACACACACACACCCACTCTGCCTACACACACACACACTTTCAATACTCTATGTGGATACACAATGAAACGTTCTCTGTGTAGGTGGAACCAGCTGGACCTGGCCATCGTGTTGTTGTCCGTCATGGGCATCACTCTGGAGGAGATTGACCTCAACGCTTCACTGCCCATCAACCCCACCATCATACGCATCATGAGAGTACTGAGGATCGCTAGAGGTACTCACACACACACACACACACACACACACACACACACACACACACACACACACCCATCAACCCTACCATCATATGCATCATGAGAGTACTGAGGATCGCTAGAGGTACTCACACACACACACACACACACACACACACACACACACACACACACACACACACATCAACCCCACCATCATATGCATCATGAGAGTACTGAGGATCGCTAGAGGTACTCACACACACACACACACACCCACACACACACACACACACACACACACACACACACCTCTCCCTCAGTGATACGTGTACAAAGGCTTTTATTGACAATAACATGAAGTTGATGCAAAGAGTCAATATTTGCATTGGTGACCCTTCTTTTTCAAGACCTCTGCAATCCGCCCTGGCTGTAAATTAACTTCTGGGCCACATCCTGACTGATGGCAGCCCATTCAATCCGCCCTGGCATGC